>NW_020201727.1:11008-33328 GCF_001531365.2 Cynara cardunculus var. scolymus
GCGAGTAGTTTGGTCTTATAAATCCCCTATCTAATAACTCCTGGAGTTCATTCGACATTTCTTGCATCTTCGATGGTGCCAAGCGATATGGTGCCTTTGCCACTGGGGCAGCTCCAGGAATTAAGTCGATACCGAATTCAACTTGTCTTTGCGGGGGTAGTCCTGGTAAATCCTCAGGAAATACGTCAGAAAATTCCCGAACTACAGGGAAATTCTCAATACTTTTCTCCTTGACCTTCCCATCAATCACATGTGCCAGAAATGCAGCACAATTCTTCTTCAAGTACCTTCGCATCTTCATGCAGGATATTATCTTAATTTTTTGTTCTGACTTGTCTCCTTGAATCACAATTGGGTCATTTCCATCTTGAGGAATCCGGATAAACTTCTCAGAACATACAATCTCAGCTTGGTTTTTGGATAGCCAATCCACGCCTATAATTACATCAAAACTTCCTAGTTCGATCGGTATAAGGTCTATGCAGAAATTCTTATTGGCTAAACTTAGAGTGCAATCCTTAATTATGTCTTTAGCCTTAATTTCTTGGCCATTAGCAAACTCAATTACGTAAGCTTCTTCCAACCTTTGGGGCCTTATGCTAATCTTAGGCTCAAAATCTAGTGATACAAAACTCCTATCTGCCCCTGAATCAAATAAAACTGATGCAAATTCATTATTCAGAAGAAATGTACCTGAAACCACATTAGGATCACATCTAGCTTCTTTGGCTCCGATCTCAAACGCTATTCCCCGTGCCTGACCTTCTGTATGACCCCCTAGGTGGCATCTTTGACAAATGATGCAATTCCCTCGATGTGGATATTTGCATCTATTACACTTAGTCGCGCCTCCTTGAGTTACCGCCTGAGTTTGTGCCCCAAAATTTCCTATCACTCTCCTATTCTTGTCATACTTTCCCTCAGACCTTCGATTCCCCAGCTCCTCCATCTTTCTTTTTCCCTTGGCAAATTCTCCTGACCGACTCGCATTATTTGTGAGTTTGGTGGCAATGTCTATTGCCTCTTGAAGAGTCTTTGGATTTGCCGAGGTAATGTTTCCTCTAATCTCTGGGGACAATACCCAAATATACCTCTCCATGCGGACTTCATCCGGTGTCACTAAATGAGGTACTAAATTCGCCAACTCATGGAATCGAGCTGTATAAGCAGCTATATTTTCTCCTTTCATTTCATGATTCCATAACTCCATTTCTAACTTCTGTAGTTCGCTTCTTGCGCAGTATTCATCCTTTAGCAATTTCTTAAATTCTTCCTAAGAAAGTTGGTTAGCCGCTTCTCGGCCTCTGGTTTGCACTAATGTATTCCACCAGGTAAGTGCCATTCCTTGCAACAAACACGCAGCATATTCTACTTTATTTCCTTCAGTACATTTACTAATGTGAAGAACAGACTCCATACTTTCGAGCCATGATAATAATCCTACTGCTCCTTCGGTTCCATTGAATTCTTTCGGGTTGCAAGATCTAAAATATTTATAAGTGCATTCCCTAGCCGCCCTCGACTCTGGATTATTTGGTTGGTTTGCATTCATGCCAGCAGCCACTTGACTGACTATGTTGGGGAGTGCTGCCAGAAGTTGTTCTGACACAAGTCGTGCAATCTCGGGATTTTCTGTCCTTGGCGGCATCTCTAAGTCAGAAGGGAATTCGTCATTTTTATGGCATAACAAGAGTGATAGCTTTCAGGCGTTTAAATGATGCCAAGAGTGTTCATCGCATGGATATTATCCAAGCATTTACATAATCAGAATAAATTAATCTTATGCACACCATGACTTGACATAAATAAGCGTTTCCCAAAAAGACATTATGCATTCAAAGATGTTCACAGTCACACAAAACAGGATAGTGAGTTTCTACGCAAAAGAGTGGGCATCCTACCACTAATCCTTYTTCTAKAACAACATCCATCCTATCACTATTCCCAWAATTAGCATCACCATTCCACTAACTACCATCCACCTGTACAACCTCCTTATTTCCCGCCTTGCTGTAGCGACGGCGTCCRTGTTCCTCAACATSCGCTGATGGTGTGCTTCYATCAYATCRGACAGGTTGTTCAGGATGTGGTGGTGGTATCCCAGCMGGGTCTGGTRCACTTKCGTATCGGATGCAATTCTCCTTACCCATTCTCTTTCAGCCRGATTCATKCCYTGGGTGCAGGACGCAGGTACCCCGGTCACCACTTGTGTTATCCTGCTCCCCAATTGTGGTCGGGATGTCTCCCCTATGACTCTAACAGAGTCCTCAAATGCCACACGTTGCGGCAGTGGAATGCTTTTCCTTGGCATGACTCTGATCCTTGAGCCATGATAGGTTCGTGGTGGAACATCGAGTGTGGCTCCGATGGGGGTAGGAAGGATGCTTGTGGAGAAGCAGATGCTCCACTGGTCGCAGTGTCCTGCTCATACGGGTCTATCTCTTCATTATGGACTGAGTTTCTTTAGAGTGGCCAACCACGTAACCGGATTTATCGACTGAGTATTCACTAGGATCGGATGACGCCATAGTGATCTGCGACATTAATAACCTTAATTACTAAATACGCCATCTATAAATACTTAGAGATATAGCCAATGCTTCTAAACAAGGCTAAGAGTGGAAATCAAACTAGACTCTCAAATATAAAGTCTCTGGTTGAACTACCAGAGCCTCTGGATCCATGACCAAAGCCTCTGGTCTCATGACCAGAGCTTCTGGTTCAACTAAAATCCTTAGGAAAGGATTTCTCATCCATCGGTCCTCTTGCAAACCAATGGAATTTTATTTTATCAACCGCTGGTTCAACATCCACACTTAGAATTATTATGGAATTTTCGTCCATCGATCCTCTAGTTCCTCATAATGCACTTACCAGAGCTTCTGGTTACAAGACTAGAGCCTCTAGTTCAACTTTCATACTTAGAAAAGCATTAAGTGACCTATCCATCGATCTCTGGTTTCCTTCTCATCAATGCTTTTGGTGCATCCATGAACTCAAACAAATTTAAGGAATTCCTATTCCATCGCCTCTGGTCCTTCTAACCAGAGCTTCTTGTGCCACTTAAACACTTAGAAATTTTTATGAAATTTCTATCCCAATGCCTCTGGTCCTTCTAACCAGAGCTTCTGGTCCGACATGGACACTTAACAAAATAAGGGTTTTTCTACCCATCATCTCTGGTCCTTCTAGGGCAATGGATATTCATAGTGAGTATAACACATAAAATCATGCTTTTCATAACAATTTCTTTACGGGAGCATATTCTCTAGTACAACCAATTAAGTACTTCTTATAATATGTAAGTTAAACACAGGTGATCGGGCTTTGTTTAATCGACATATAATAACGTGATCCGCTTTAAAAATCATATGATTCCAGATTACTTGAAAATTCCATTTTGAAAATTTTTGGTTATAGTCGATGGTTTTTAAGGAAAACCAGCGTTCTCTATAATTGTTGCTCTGATACCAAATCTGTCACACTCCGCTAAAGCGGAAACACGAGATGCAACAGGTAAGCGAGTCACAGCAACAATTAATAAATAACACTTTTCAATTTTTCAAAATAAATGAGTTTAACATCATAACCAAATTTTTGACAAATACTTCTTTTACAAAAACTTCCATTGCGAACTTAACCAGTTTTGCCACAAGTATGCTCCCAAAATACTTCATTTCTTACTTGTTACCTGAAAAGCATGGAACATAAAACGAGTCAACTACAAAGAGTTCGTGAGCTCATGGGTTTTCATATGCATAAAACACTTTAATGCATAAACCAAATATTTGCAAACTTATGTGAATTGTTTGCACTTAATAAATGTAAATCTTCCACGATGTAAAAACTTGAGACGCTACTGAGCCTTACCCGACCAACTTGCCCCATTAATTAACCTGAGACCAGATCCTAGAGAAATATAATTTCTAAATTTAGGATCTATAATAAAATGCTTACCTGAAACTCCGAAATGACAGAATGTCACAGTAAATCCGGACAATACACTTGTCCGATTTATCAATCTGGACAACACACTTGTCCGATTTATCAATTCGGACAACATTAATACAAGTCCGATCAAAGTAACTATTACCAGGTAAACCTTTGATCGATTTATGACTAATCCGAACAACTCTTAATCGATTTATGGCTAAACCGAACAGCTCTTGATCGTATTCCTACTTCTCCATTCAAAACCTTTGTCCGGTTTACATAATTAAAAATCTCACCAATTCTCTAAACCGCACAATACTATGTTGACTTAAAGCTAAATCGGACAACATGTGTCCCACTTAAAAACAATCCGGACAACACTATATCCGATTTACACTTTATTCGGTCACCTCTATGTCCGGATAAGAACCCAAATCGGATACATGATTTCTTTAAGAATAATATGCAACATTCATTAAAACTAGTAACAACATTTATATAAAAGAGGTTTAGAAATCATTCACCTTATGAGTTTAGAAAAATGCAATCCCCTTTGACCATAAGCTTGTATGTAAATCGGATAGACTTCTTCTCAATTACTCCCAGAAGAGGCAAGAAACTTTCCCTGATGTCCCACCCCTCATGTTTATACTTTCCTATTATGGAAAGTCGGTCACACACACATGACCTTAAGCATGCATGCATATTCCCATAATACCACCCAATCCTATGCATGTAATCCCATTTCAAATGCATAACTCATGCATACACATATATGATCATAATTTCAAGTATATTTAGATACTTAACATACCTTTTTAACATCATGCATATATCCCATGCATGAAAATACACATACTCATATATTAAATTCATGTAATCATGTATTCACATAATTAATTAATCACGTATTACTAACTCAGGTGATAACTAGGACCCGGTTATCACAAGTTCCATGATTAACCATGGGAGGAAATGCCCCAAGTGTTTGAGGAAGACCTAGTGCACCAAGAGGAGGCCAGAGTGGGGCGCGGGACCGATCATTTCAGATGACGAAAAGTGAGGCCGAAACAACACCGGATGTGGTAACAGGTACCTTTCTTGTTAATTCTATATATGTTAAACTGCTATTTGATTCTGGTGCAGACTTTTCTTTTGTATCACCATCATTTGGTAGTTGTACGTATATAAGTTTTGTGCCCCTAAGTGATACATTAGTGGTTGATACTGCTAATAGTTGTATTTGTTACCTATGTGTTTAATGAATACGTAATTGAAATTGAGGGGTGTAGGCTGCCGATCCGACAATTCCCCATGCCAATGAAGAATTTGACGTTGTGGTAGGAATGGATTGGTTAGCAAAGAATCGAGCTAGTATTCTGTGTAATAAGATAATGATCGGTATTGATCTGTTAGGGAAAGGACCGATTGTTATTTATGGTGATCGGTAGGATCACCATACCAACTTATTATCAGTCTTAAGAGCCAGAAAATGTATTCACAAAAGATGTTAGAGTTATCTGGCTTATGTGGTAGATTCAAAAAAGAAAAGGGTAACCAAGAGTCGATTCCAGTTATATGTGATTATCCAGAAGTCTTCTGGGAAAATTTGACTGGTCTACCACCTGATAGATCTAGTTCAGGATTGATTTGGTACCCGGGGAAAATCCAGTAGCAAGAGCACCCTATCGATTAGCGCCAATAGTATTAAAAGAGTTGGTTACTCAGTTGAAGGATCTTCTTAACAAGGGTTTCATCAGACCAAGTACCTTACCTTGGGATGCTCCGGTTCTGTTTGTCAAGAAGAAAGATGGATCAATACGGATGTGCATTGATAAACGAGAATTGAACAAATTGACAATTAAGAATAAATATCATCTACCAAGAATTGATGATCTATTTGATCAACTGGTGGGAGCAAGTTACTTTTCAAAGATCGATTTGCGGTCAGGATACCATCAGTTAAAAGTCAGAGAAGAAGATGTTGCTAAGACTCCTTTCCAAACTCGATATGGACATCATGAGTTCTTGGTTATGCCTTTTGGTCTAACCAATGCTCCTGCAGCTTTCATGGATCTGATGAACCAAGTATGTAATGAATATCTCGATAAATTTGTTATTGTGTTTATCGATGATATTCTTATATACTCAAAATCTAAAGAAGAGCATGTTGGGCATCTTTGTCTGATCCTTGAACTTTTGAAGAAAGAAAAAAGTTGTATGCTAAATTGTCTAAATGTGAGTTCTGGTTAAGAGAAGTTCAATTTCTGGGTCACGTCATAACTAAAGCAGGAGTGAAAGTTGATCCTGCTAAGATTGAAGCAGTAGAAAAATGGGATGCACCGAGAACTCCTTCGGAGGTCCGTAGTTTTCTAGGGTTAGTAGGGTACTACCGGAAATTCATCCAGGATTTCTCCAAGATTGCAGTACCATTGACGAAGTTGACTCGGAAAAATATTAAATTTCAGTGGGGAGAAGATCAACAAAAGGGTTTTCAGTTGTTGAATGATTGTCTGTACAGTGCTCCAGTTCTGTCTTTGCTATAGGAATTATTTCTTATGCATCCAGGCAATTGAAAGATCATGTAGAGAGGAAAGGTTATTTCTTATGCATCCAGGCAATTGAGAGATCATGTAAAACAGTATCTAACACATGACATGAAGCTTGTTGCAGTAGTTTTTGCTCTGAAAATTTGGAGACATTACTTGCTGGGGACTAAGTGTCAAATCTTTACAGAAAATAAAAGTCTCCAACATTTATTCAATCAAAAAGAGTTAAACATGCAGCTACAACGATGGATTGAACTGGTAAATGATTATGATTATGAAATTCTCTATCATCAGGGGAAAGCCAATGTGGTAGCAAATGCTTTGAGCATATACGATCAAGCTGTATGAGAGTCCCAATCTTCAATCAATCTTCAAATCTTCATCAAGAACACATAAATGGCAATCTTCAATATGATGATACTTGAGAGAAAAAGTCAACAAGTCAAAGGCTTGTTTATTTCATTAAAGCTCTAATACAAAGATAATACTCAATTAAGCTTCCCCTTTCTAACAATTAATCAAAACCTATTTACAGGTCAAACCTATTACAAAAATACAAAGAATATCTTTCAAGAATGAATACAACATTTAATTTCTAAAATTCAATCCTAACATTCTTCCCCTTTGGATTCAGTCTTGAAAGAATTAATACACTTTGAATCCCTCTTGAATCTCTGAAGCTTTAAGCACTTTTAAGTCTTCTTTATAAGTCTTCTTAAAATCTGTAAGACAGTCTTCCAACATTTCCCTTGACATTCTTCAAACATTCTTCACTTGAGAAATTCTTCCAAACATTCTCCCCCTTGAATGTAGAATAAAACAATATTCTCTTTTCACTAATTTTCTTCCTTTTGAAAATGAAACATTCTTCCCCGAAAACAAAATATATCACAAATTCAAACCAAACATTGTCTTCAATAAAACAGATATAACAATCTCTCCACTTGAAATATAACGAATATTTTGAAAATTTTGTCTAGTGTAAAAAGATAAAGCAACTAATGCTTTTAATTAGGCTAAAAAAAGATAAACAGTGTGGACTACACAAATTTATCAAACTCAATTTGTGATAAAAAAAAAACTTGAAGGGGGCACATATATCCTTCTTATTCAATATCAAATATCTCCAAATGAGAAACTGATAGATTATGAGTCGTATACCCCAAGTGTTATTGAAACACTTATCTTTTGAGATATAAATGAATAGCTGGTGGGGTTGTGACAAGAATTGGCCTGAGCTTTGCCTTTTTCAATATTAGTCTCTAAAGAATTGAGAACTAATAGATTTCGTGGTTTGCCCGGATTATAGAGGATAGAACAGGATTCTTTTAATCTTTTCATCCTGACACAACTCGCGTTAATTCTTTTTTTCTGACAACAACTACCCCTCTCATTTTCATATTAAGCTCTTCACACAAACCCATTTTCCATTTCAGCTCACTCAGATATGGATGTCCTTTTGGGTAGGTTTGTCGGTTTTGACATTCCATAGAGGTATTTCAGTGAAGCTCTCAGTCCCTCCTAAAAAGACAATGTAAGCTCATATGATCAAAAATATTGTTACAATTATGCACAAATGATCAGATAAAATTGATCAAGAAAAATATAGCGATTAAGCACAAGTTTACAGATTCATGCAATCAAAAAATAAAGAATTTTGTATCAATCAAAGAAATATTTGTCAAATACGCTCAGAAAACAAATTTTGAATACAAACGAGTGTATTATCACCAAAAATGATTTTCATTTAAGAGATGTGATAATAACAATTTGAAAAATAGCTGAAACGGGTATTAGAAATATGTAAGAAGAGAAATTACGTAAGTAAAGAAATACATGATCAGTAATGATACTCATTTCCAAAAACATTTATCAAAATTCTTTCAGAAACTCCCCCTAGAAAATAGATTCAATTATTTTTTTCTTTTCAGCTCAAAATCAAACAAGAAAATATTTTAGCTCGGGTCCTAAACTATTTTGTTCAGAAGCCATATTTTAGACATATTACAAACTCCCCCTACATCAGTGCATCATATAAATGAACTTTCTTGTTAGCACAACATATGACACACCTACAAAACAAATCAAGTAGACTTTGGTACCCAGGAAAACTTGGGTCCTACTTTGTTAATATTTGGCTGGGGAATAGTGTAACTTGCAAACCATCTATTTTTATTAGATAAATTCTTTTCCGCACTTTTAACAGGTAGATCAGATAAACAATAAGAACCATACCAGTCGTTGTCATACCTGTTATAAGAATTCCAACTGTTCACATAGTTGTTGTCTCCATACCTTCTGTTGAACCTTTTCTCATTGACAAAGTCATTAGTTCTGCATGATGAGCACATGATTCTTCTCTTGCTAATACTGATCAACTGATTAGTGGATCCCGCAGTGTAAGGAAGAATAATGTTAGCTACAACAGATTTATGATACTTAACTGAATCAGCTTTATTGACCCAAACTTGTTTAACTTTTAAAAAATTATTGGGTGATCCAACGACATACCCTTGATAATACTGATTTGAAGAACGAGACTTGTTCTTAGAAACAGTTGATTTAGAACTGCTTGAATAACTGTTGGATTTAACACTGGAACAGTTATAAAGCAAGTTTTACACTGAGATTGAGAACCAGTTGAGCTTTCAGCACTTGAAAAGTCTTTTACTTTCTTAAGTAACTGATTTCTCTCATCAGCAACTAAATCATATTTTTTCTTAAGTTTAGATCTCATGTTCAATTCAGTAACAAATTTTGTCTCTAGATCAGACAATTTCTTTGAAGTATCCAAAAACTTACCTTCCAACTCTTTCTTCGGCTTTTCAAAACCTTTCCTTTCTTTCTTAAACTCCTTTCTCTCTTCATCTGAGCTTCCCTTCTCATTCTTCGAAGCAATGTCAAGCCGTTTCTTTTTTTTCTGTAAGCTCTTTGGCAATTGCAACATTTTTCTTAGTAGTGTTTTTCTTCTCTAAAGCAAACACTTTATTCTCTTCATTTAGTGTTTTCTGCTTTTGAGCAATGATGTCAAACAATTCCAAATTCTTGCTTAGACATTCTTCTTCATCCTCTTTCTTTTCTTTATCAAACTTGGTTCGTTCCAAGATGATAACTTGTTCAAAATCTGATATTTGTTTTGAAAGCAATGTGGCATTCAGCTCTAATGTTTTAATCTTGCTTTCAAACACTTTTCTTTCAGCATTAAATCTTTTCTCAGATTCTATCAATTCAACATTCTCCTTTTCTTGAAAATTCCTTTCAGCATTTAATTCATTTTCAGCTTTACGATATTTCTCTATCAGTTCTTGCTTCACTTTATTCTACATTATCACTTATTCATCTGACTCTTTTCTTTCAGATTCCAAAATCGTTTCCAGTTCATGAATCCTTGATTTCAAATTGGAACAATCTTTTAGCTGTTCAAAGTTTTTCATTCGACTTTCACTGAAATAAATCTCATTGCCAAGAAGTGCAACAATCTCGGCTTGAAGAAAGTTATTTTCTTCTTAAAATTTCTTTATCTCTTGTTACAACTCTTTATCCCATTCCAAGTTAGCATGATTTTCAAGAAACACATTCACATATTTTTCTTTTTATTCTTTCAGTCTAATCTCCAATTCAGAAACATTTTCTTTCAAATCCTTATTTTCTTTCTCAAAAATTGATACCATTTAAAAACAAGATTGATCAAATAATGAATCTATGCAATTTAAGAAATTGATCAAATAAATACTTTCCAAAAATATCACACATATCTCACACAAATCAAAAATTCACACACTTTGCAAACTTTCCAGAAAATTCAAAATTTATTAGAATTTGAATTTCTGACAACAAGAATATAAACCACTAAGAACAAATACCAACAAAATGAATGTGGTAAAAATTCAATCAAGTCAACAAGAAATTGAACTAAAATCACCTTGAAATCTGATCAAAACAAAATGAAAATCAGATAATGTGAATATGATCAAAACTCAAATCCAGACAAAATAATATCAAAACTAAAAACACACCAAGGCACTCGAGAAATGTCTAATCAAGACTTTGCCACGCACACCTCAATTTGAATAAGGAGGCAGCCTATTTAATTGAAGTCCGGACAAGTTGTTAACGAATTAAGTGTTACTCGGAAAAAGCAGTGAGCAACTTAGGATGAACCTCGGACACGACAGTGACCGATTAAGATGAACCTCGGACAAGCTATCATGCGAATTAGACTAATTACGGACAAACTATCGTGCGGATTGGGTGATCTCGGACAGGCTATTGTGTGATATAGGTGATCTTCGGACAAGGTGATGTCCGAGATATATGCACAACCAGAATTCAAGCAATATGGACAAACTGTCGTGCGATGTAGGCTAAGTCCGGACAAGGAAGGGAACAATTTTGGGAACTCCGGACAAGCTAGTGTACGAGAAAGACCAAGTCCGGTAAAGGCTGTGACCGATTTAAGCTAAGTCCGGATAAGGTTGGTGAACGATTAAGGTGAAATATGGGTAAGCTAGTGACCGATAAATATTCAAATTGGATGAGGCTGTGGCCGATTTTACACTTAACTACAATTACCTAAGTAACAAATCCGTACAGTGTGGTGTGCGGTTTAGGTGAAGCTTGGATGAGGCTGTAACCGAGAAAGATGTAATCCGGATGAGCTTATGTCTGAGAAAGGTTCAATCCGGACAGGGAAGTGAGCGAGTTAGATGAACTCGGACAATGGTAGAAGATTTCACACTTAACCCACAATCACATAAGATACAATCCGGACAGGCTGATGATCGATTTAAGTGATCTCCGGTCGAAAGATTATGCGATTTAGTTGATGTCTAGACCACCAAAATTGACCAAGTTAAACAATGAAAAATTAGATTGACCAATGAAGCACCCGATTTACAACCAAAACAAATGAAAACTTAAATCACAGACAGAAATTTTCATGACTTGACATCGAAAAATAGATCAAAGACCAAGATTTTATGAGTTTTAATCAAGAACAGAAAGTTTTTCAAAATCCACAAATCTCTTCAAATCTTTAATATCAATGATCAAATCACAAAATTGTATGAATAACAATGATTCACAACGTAAAAACACACACAATGATCATGATTTTAACAATCAAACACCCAAAAATGAAATATTTGAGAAGAAATTTATGAAAAATATGAAGAACACTCACGAAAACTTTGATGAATATTCAAGAAAAATACGAATTTCCAGAAAAATTGTACAAAAATATTCAAATTTGAATGATTTCTTCAATCAAATTCGTTGCATCAAGTTCTGATACCAATTAAGAGTCCCAATCTTCAATCAATCTTCAAATCTTCATCAAGAACACATAAATGGCAATCTTCAATATGATGATACTTGAGAGAAAAAGTCAACAAGNAATATGATGATACTTGAGAGAAAAAGTCAACAAGTCAAAGGCTTGTTTATTTCATTAAAGCTCTAATACAAAGATAATACTCAATTAAGCTTCCCTTTTCTAACAACTAATCAAAACCTATTTATAGGTCAAACCTATTACAAAAATACAAAGAATGTCTTTCAAGAATGAATACAACATTTAATTTCTAAATTTCAATCCTAACACTGTAGCTATGAGAATGAATCTTTTGCCGGATTTTCACAGTGAAATTGCAAATTGTCAGGGGGAAGCTGTCAAAGAAGATAATTTCAAAAATGAACGATTGGGTAAATTAATTTCCACCCTGGAAAAGAATGATAAAGAACTTTTGTGTTTTCAAGGTCGGACTTGGGTACCGTGCTATGGAAATACTCGGGAAATTATTTTAAACGAAAGTCATAAATCTCGGTGTTTTATTCATCCTCGCACCAATAAAATGTATAAAGATTTAAAATCCTTTTATTGGTGGCCTGGACTAAAGAAAGACATAGCAGGGTATGTAGAGCGATGTTTGACATGTTTGCATGTGAAAGCTGAACATCAAAGACCATATGGGAATCTACAGTATTTTGAGATTCCTATGTGGAAGTGGGATCATATCACGATGGATTTCATTTAGAAATTACTTCGAACTCCGAAGGGATATAATGTCATATGGGTAATGGTGGATCATTTATCAAAATTTGCGCACTTTCTTCCGATAAAAGAGATTGTGACTAGACATGGGGCTCCGTTGTCTATCATCTCAAACAGGGATAGTCGTTTTACATCAAATTTCTGGGAAATTTTTCAGAAAGCTTTGGATTCTCATATTCGGCTAAGTACGGCATATCATCCACAGACTGACGGGCAGAGTGAAAGAACAATTCAGACTCTTGAAGATATGTTAAGAGCTTGTGTTATAGATTTCGGAGGATCGTGGGAAGTCATCTACCGTTAATTGAATTTGCCTACAATAGTTATAACTCCAGCATTCAAGCGGCACCGTGTGAAGTTTTGTATGAATGTAAATGTAGAACGCCATTGTGTTGGAATGAAGTGGGTGAATGACGATTAACAGGGCCAGAAATTGTTCAAGTCACTTCTAAGAAGATTGAGCAAATTAGAGAAAAGATTAAAACAACTCAAGATCGTCAGAAGAGCTATGCTGACAGACGCCGTAAGCCGATTGAATTCTTTATAGAAGATTATGTGATGTTAAAAGTTTCACCATGGAAAGGGGTAGTCAAATTCGGTAAGAAAGGTAAGCTCAATCCAAGATACATTGGGCCATTCAGAATGTGCAAGCGAGTCGTATTGTTTGTGTATCAGTTGGAGTTACCAGAGGAGCTTAGTTCGATCCATAACACTTTCCATGTGTCTAATCTACAAAATTGTTTGGTAGATCCAAGTCTGTCCGTGCCACTACCTGAAGTCAGACTAGACAATATACTGAACTTTGTGGAAACACCAGAAGCAATAGCCGATCGAAAACCAAGGTTCTACAGATTAAAGATATCAGTCTGGTAAAAGTTCAATGGCTTTATCACAAGGGATCTGAGGCAACCTGGGAGTTAGAATCTGAAATGAGAACCGAGTATCTGTGGCTATTTGATTGAATGAATTACGTGACAGAATTCTTTTGAGGGGTGGATAATGTGATAATTGGGTTCTAGTTATCACCCGAAGTAACTATTATGTGAAGATGTGATTAATTGTTATAGTTAATCATGTGAATACATGCTTACATGAGATTAATATGTGAGTATGTGCATATTTTTCATGCATGGAATTGTAGGCATGTTTGGGGTATATGCATATGTTGTAAAAATGGATTTATTTCCTGCATGTGCATGCATGAATGGATGCATATGTATATGTATCATATGTGTGTGCATGAAATTATATCCATACATGTAATATTATACATGCAAACCGCCTTTCCTAATGTGGAAAGGTATAAATAAAGGGGAAAAGGGTGAAGGCAAGGTTTTCTTGCCTCTTTTAGAAATTTGAGTGAGAGAGAGTGATTCTGTGGATTTTACTTACTTAATTTGGAAAGCTGAAGATTGGATTCGTATTTGTTGTGTCTTTCAAAATTTGAAGTTTGCGTAAGGTAAGTGCTTTCAAACATTTTTTACATATGTTTTGAAAACTAGTTTAGAATTTTTATATTTTGATATTTTGATATTGAAATATTGCATTAGTTCTTGAACACCTTATTTGTCCGATTTAAGATACTTCACCGGTCACAATGTTAATCGGATTAGAAGGTATCCGGACACCATGTTGACCGGATTAAGGGAGTCCGGCTGATTGAAAATTGTGTTCGTACATAGTAGTGTCCAGAGAAGGTTTACCCGGTCACTAAGTTGACCGATAAGAATCATGCCATTGGATAAATATTGTCCGATGAGGACCTGTCCGGTCATTTTATTAAAATTATGAAATGTTGGTCGGGTATTATGTTATACGATAATTTTATGTGCGGATACTATGCATCTGGATAATGGTATATTTCTTATTAAAAATGGTTGTCCTGATAGGGAGTTCGGACAAGTCTGTCCGGACATGTGTTGACCGGATAAGACTGACCAGATACAAACTATCCGTACAAGTTTAAATTACTGAATTTGAAGTTTTATATATATTTGATTTTCACAATTAAACATTTATTTGGGTTTAAATTTGTTATTGTGAAAAGGTGTATTTTATATCTTTTAAAGTAAAAAAGATAATGTTTCTACCAAGCGTGGTGATGTAAGTCTATTTTGGTGAGAAACTATATTTTGGGAAATGTTTCTACCAAGCGTGGTGACGTAAGTCTTTTGGTAAGAAACTATATTTTGGGAAATGTTTCTTCCAGACATGGTGACATAAGTTTGTTCTGGATTGAAACTTGTTTTAAGAGTTAGTTCCCCCTGACGTGGTGACATTTGTCTGTTCTGGCTTGGAACTGGGTGATGGGTACTTCCAAACATGGTGACTTTTGTTTGTTCTGGCAAGTAACCCTGTTTTAAAGAAGGAATAAGGGTGGCATATCAAGGAGAGGTGTATCAATGGTTATAAGGATGGCAATGTCAGATGTGGGTATTAATATAGCTATTGTTATTATCACTAATTAGATACAATAATTCTAAATCAACATTTCTTTGTGATTTGATGAAATAAAAGTATTGTTCTCTTTATAAATAATAATTTAGATGTTATTGAGAAAAGAAAAATGATTTGTCATCAGAGGCTTTGATTGCCTAAAAGTTTTCTATTGAAGTCTTAAATACATATGTGAATAATACAGAAGGGCTCTGTTTGGTCTGTTAAAAAGGACCAGAGGACCTATGGTTATGTGAAAAGATTTTAAAGGAAATTTTATGAGTCAGAAGTTTTGTATGTATTATACAGAAGCTCTGTATTTTTAGAAGGTAATTTCTTATTGTATAAAGTTTTTGTACCCAAGCTCTACGTCTTGTATTTCATAATTCTGTCTTTTAAATTTATCTTTTCTCAAAATTATTTATAAAAGAGTAAAGAACCAGAGGAACTCTGATTCTAGTTTGTTTGTCTTTTAAAATTTATGATAACTTCCTTCTATAATTGAGGCTCTATTTAATCCAGAAAATCTCAGGTTGAGTATAGTATCACTTAGATACAACGGCTCTGGTCAGTAGATACAGAAGCTCTGGTTGGTAAGGTTAGAGGAACTTTGGCCTGTTGAGTGAGAATTTTACACTAAGTCTGGTTTATAAAGTAAGACAATTGGATTATGTGTTGAAGTTTTCAATTGGTCTTATATTTTGATTATTCAATTGGATTCCATGTCTTTGCTAAAAATAAATTATCTCTACATAAAAGATATTTTATCAAGATTTTGGTGTTCATCACCCTGTATTTGCGAAAAGGGGATTTACTCACTAGACCTTCTGGTTTAAGCCTAATTTTGTGTTTCAAAAATGCGCATTGTAGGATCTGCAGGGTTGAGGGATAATAAGAGGAAAGGGGAAAATGTAATAATTTCCCTATATGTTAACTGCTTATGAAGATCAACCTGATGATTGCATATTTTGAAGATACATGTTGTTATACATGTAATAGTATAGGGATATTATTTTGGAATTTTTCATGTGTATATTTTGTACATAGAGAATTCTTGTACTAGCGGGACCTATGTGGTGTAAGCTATATTTCTTTTATATGAAATATGTGTTATATGCAAATGTGGAGAGTGTGGTGTTACAACAAGTATCTATAAGTTCCACTTTACTCTTCCATTCACTGACAACTTTCAGCCAGTGAATACGCTTTCGGTTTCAGTTATTATTACTTGTATTTGTCTCCCTTAAACTTGTAATCCTTTACAACTTAAGTAAACTTTATAAGAAAACGGTGTATTGAAAAAGATCCCAAAATAGTTAAAAGGGACTTGGATTTTACTTTTATCTTTTCCTTACTATTATAACTTAAACAATTTTCTTATGTTGATTTTTCATCGTCAAATAGGGGGAGATTGTTGTAACACCTATTCCACACATTGCGTGTAACATATACTTCATATATAAGAAATACATGTTTATAATCACATAGGTCCCTTAGTATAAGTACATGGTCCAAAAATTCAAAATACAATTCTTGTACTAATCAAGATTTATCTATCAAAACTATACAAATCATCAGTCATTCTTCATGCAGATAAACACATAGGGAATTTATTACATTTTCTCTTTTCCCTTACCGTCTGCACTTCCTGCAATACATGTTTAAAATCATAAAACGAGGGTTAGACCGAAAGGACTAGTGAGTTACCCTATTTATGTTATTGCAGGGTGATAATCACCAAAACTTTTATGTAAAATAATTCTTCATATATATATATATATATAACAAATATATGAACAAGTAAAAACATGATACCAATACCTTTCACTTTTCAAGCCAAATTCTCTGCTTACAAACAATACACCAAACCCAAACAGGTTTGTACTAACCAGATTGTCATAATGTTACTTTTAAACCTTTCAAATCAAATAAGATTTATTCAAAGTTTCAGACCAAACCTGTTATCTCTTCTTTAATAACATCTAGTCTATGATTTCCAATAAGAACCTTGATCCTAAACCTTTAAATCACAAAGAAATAAAGATTCCAGACCACGGTAATCTTAAAAGATATAATAGTAAGAGTTATATTACGTAACACACATACAAATGTCACCATTATATCCAAATGTACAGCTTTCCTTGATATGTCATCCTTATCCCATGGTACACCTCTCCTTGATATGCCACCCTTATCCCATGGTACACCTCTCCTTGAGATGCCACCCTTGCTTCTTCGTTAAAACTTTTTATAACATAATTCCATATAGAACAGACCACAGCCGCAAGTGTTCTTTTGGAATATCATTAATTGAAAATTATCTTTATCAAAATTCTCATTTTTATATAAGAGTGAAAATATCAATTTATGTAAACAATACACAAGTTAAAATGTAAATCATGTCAACACTTTATAACCTGTCCGATTTAACAATCCGGACAACACTTAGGTTTTTGTTCGATTTAGCAATTCGGACAATACTTCCAAGACTTTGTCCGATTTAGCAATCCGAACACCTCTTAGTCGTATTCCTACTTCTCCGTTCAAAACACTAACATAATTTTAAAATTCATAAATCGCTCAACACCTAAACTGGTTGATACATTGATCGATTTACCCTTAAACCGGGTGATACTATGTCCGGTTTACCTTTAAATTGTTTATCTCTCGTCCGGTTTACATCTAAATCGCTCAATACTTGTCCGATTTAGGACAAATCCGATTGATACACCAAATGACTTAATCCTTAAATCGCTCATGTTTTGTCCGGTTTAAGACTAAACCGGGTAACACAAGTTTTCCAAAAACAATTATTGATCAAACCAAAAAGGATTGCTTTACAAATAAAACGGTAGACCACTCACCTCGAATTCCTTTTGAAACTCAGATACTTGAAACCCACTTGTAATTCAGTCAACAATAATTTGATCAACACTCCTCACTTAAATCGCACAATATTCTCAAATTTGGCAAGAAGAAGCAAATGGAGGTTAGTCCTCCTATTTATACTTTTCTTTTTTTGTAAAGTCGGCTATCACAGCCATATGCATACCTTTTTACTCTCACATTCAATTCTTTAAATCCAAACATGCATATATATATATATATATATATATATATACTCATGCATACACCACATGCATGTACTCAATCATATACATATGCAAAACACATAGTTATTCACACAATTTGATGCATACCACCTTTTGCATACGCATTTATGCATATAATTTCACATACCAACATGCTCCACTATAATAATTTATCATGCTAACATGTAATCATATAACAATTAATCACGTAATAATTACCTCCAAGTGATAATCAGGATCTAGTTATCACAATTGTTAATTCTTTCTCTCATTGATTTTAAAATGATCCCTTTTACCTTACGAAGTATAATATTTCTATTTATTCAGTTTCAGCGATCATCACTGAGTCTGTTTAGTGATCGTTGAACATGTATTGTAACTCCGTCCGAGACTGTTATACTTCAAAAAGACAAAACTCACATCAAAGAACCTTCAACAATGTCGAAGAGAGAAACTAAAGATTAAAGACCAGCGCATTCGTGATCTGAAACGACATTCAATGGTTACAAGCTCGTCTAATTATATGTGAAGTCTGCACAAATTTCAACGAATGTTGAAGAGACCCTTTAGCGTTATCCCAACATTTAGCGATCAAATGAAGTTTGTCTTGCACGATTGTTTTGTCTTGTCCTCCTTCACATAAAGGACAATCACATACTTTTTCTAGAGTATAGTACAGTACGGAGCCACTCCGTTGACTCTATAGTGCTTATCTACTTTATGAAAAGATGACTGCCCATATACAACCAAAATGACTGTTTACTATAACAAAGGACAAGCTTCACTCCAAAAGCTTGCATGTGCTTTGTACATTCTGAATTGCATTAAATACAATGAGTATAAATAGTTGAGTGCTCTCTACTCAGTTATCACTTCTTTATCTCTAAGAAACTTACCCAATAAGATACTTCCCTCTCTCTACTCTCATCTTAAGAGAAAGAACCATTTAGAACAAGGGAAGAGCATTTACATTTCTTATCTTTATTTCTTTATAGCAAATCTTTTCTCTGTCGTATTTTGTAATTGTATGAACCTTAGATAGTTTAGATAGGTTTTTTTACCTTATCTCTTTCGTAAATAATCTATAAAATTTGTATTGATCATTTTTTATGAATATATAATTTTTAAAAGTGAAAGTTTATGTATCTGTGTTTACCCCCTCCTCACAAACTGATTACCTATAACTCTTGTAGATCCGGTTGTGACCAACATAATAGCTTTTTAGGAGCTTATTGTTACTTTTTTCAATTATAACTTTCATTAATATTAATAGTTATTTATTACTATTAATTAAAAATAAATATTAATTATTCATAAAATACTATGAATAAAAAATAATTATTACTAGTAATAATAAATATTAAATCCAATTATTAATTGTTCGTAATTGGTTAATAAAGAAAACACATTTTTCAATGTATTTAGTTGATATATGATTATACATTATTCAAATGGCAAATGTGTAAAATGAAAAATGAAAATGTATTGATATAAAACAAATTAATTCGTATGTATTCATGATATTTAATAGTATTATTCAATCTAAAAATATTCAATATTATGCTTAATTCGAAGGTATTGACGAGACGATTATAATGGTGTAATTTGTAAAAAAGGAAACGCATTTTTTAAATACATTTTAGTTCATATACGATTATTTATATTAATACGATAATGATGTAAATGAAAAATGAATAATGAAAAAGTAAGAGATATAAGGTAAATCAAATCATTAATTATAAGGGTGTAAAATCTAATTTTGAAATTGAAAATGATTTGATGGAGATCGTGGGAGGTTGTAAGCTTAAGAACTTATACAATATTCTTAATTAATTGTACCTCTTAAAAATTCAAGAATAATTGAAACTCCTGCTTTTTAAGTACAAATATACCATTATTTATGTATGATAATGATGAAAAATAAAATATGAAAAAGTAAGAGATATAAAGTAAATCAAATCATTAATTATAATTAAGGGTATAAAATGTAATTTTGAAATTTAAATGATTTGGTGATAGATCGTGGGAGGTTGTAAGCTTTAAGAGCTGTACAATATCCATAATTGGTTGTACCTCTTAAAACTTCAAGATAATAATAGCTTGGTTTTTTTTAATATGGTATAGATACAAATAATATAGATATAAATAAAACCTTAAGGACAAAAAGTATGAAGAAAAAGAAATTGCATAGAAAATATTTAATTACTTTAGCATAAACAATAACAGAATAATAAAAAAATTCATATGCTTAATTCACCACGTCCAACAGCAAGCACCCGTTTCACTTAGCTCCAAAGAGTATTACATCCTTGATATTCATCAAAAAATATATGGTTTTATTAAATAAAAAAGACTTAATTAACAAAAAAGCAATAAAAACGATATTTAATAAACGAAAAAGACTAAATATTCCTAATTTAAATAAAGTATTTTAATAGATTTAGTCTCAGAGACGAAAACAACAATAAATTACAAACCATATAAATGAAAAACGAAATTTCAAAACAACAAGGACGAAAATCATAGTTTACTCAAATATAAGAAAAATTAATTCGTATGTATTTATGATATTTAATAATATGATTAGATACACAAATATTCAATATTAGCCTCATTTCGAAAGTATTGATGAAACGATTGTAATGATATAATTTGTAAAAGTGAAAACGTTTTTTAGCTCAGATAGCATCATTTATGTCAATATGGTAAGCGTGTAAAATGAAAAATGGAAAAAATAAGAGATATAAAATAAATAAATTAATTAATTATAAGAGTACAAAATATAATTTAAAATTTTAAAATGATTTGATTTTGAATATCTTACCCAAGATGTGGGACGTGATTGGTTATGAAGAGATATATAGATAAGTGTGTAAAATTAAAAATGAAAAAAATAAGTGATATAAAATAAATTAAACAAATAACTATAAGGTATAAAATGTAAGTTTAAAAACAATTCATTACGTGTTTATGATATTTAATAATACAATTAAATCAAAAAATATCCGATATTGTTCTCATTTTAAAGGTATTGACGAGACTACTATAATAATATAATTTGTAAAATAAATAAATGTATTTTTAATGCATTTTAGTTTATATACGATTATATATGTTAATATGATAAAAATGTAAAATAAAAAATGAAAAAAATAAAGGATATAAAGTAAATTACATAAGTAACTATAAGAACATAAAGTTTAATTTAAAAATTAAAAATATTTGATTTTCAAGATCGTGGATGTTCAACAAGCTTGAACTATTGTACATTTGACATAATAAATTATACCTCTGAAAAATTTCAACATAACCATAACTCGTACTTTTTAATATAGGATAGATTATGCAAACGATTAAAGGTGGTCTAACATCATTTCTACATTGTTATAAACTCCAAAATATTTTGTATTTTCTTTATTTGGGGCATTTTTAAGTGTTGTCGTCCAGGGCATCAAAAAGCTCTGGACTGACCCTGCTCGTGATAGCCAATATAAAAAGATTCTTTTACATGATAATTTTTTCTTCAAAAAAATAAACTATGATTTAAAATATTACTTCACATATGTTTGTGTTCTATTATGAAAAAAAATACATGTGAATTTTTTTGGTTCACATAATTAACCGAAAAATACACATTATAAAGTTTCATATTATTAAACAAATACATGTGATGCTATTACATTGTAAAACAAATAAAATTATTTTGTGAAATAGAGGGAGTTTCAGAAAGAAAAAAAAAACCCCAAGAAATTGAAAAACTGATGAACACATTGGTAATCATATTATCTGAACGATGTGTACATGTGCATACAAACAATTGAAGTTGTTTCTTTCATGTGCATACCATAGAAATTACTTACAAGTTACTTATGCATATGTGCATACCATCCAAATGAACTATTATCAGAGTGTTCCTTAGTTTTTTTTTTTTTTGTGGATTTTCACTGACCTGATCCATATGAAATAATACCTTAAATTATGACATTTTATGAAACAAAAAACATGTAAAACAATATTTTTAGATAGGTTGTGATAACCGGGTTCTTGTTATTACATAAGGTAATTATTATGTGAATTAATTGATTTTGTGGATACATGTTTACATGGATTAAATATGTGAGTATGTGTATTTTATGCACGGAAATATATATGCATATTATGTAAGTGTATATATATATATATATTTTATAATATATATATATATATGTATATATATATATATATATGCAATATATGAAAATAATGTGTAAAAGTGTTT
>NW_020201727.1:33338-43139 GCF_001531365.2 Cynara cardunculus var. scolymus
GGGGGGGGGGGAGGGAAACCGACTTTCCATATTTGGAAAGTATAAATATGAAGCTTTTGTGAGGAAACAATCTTCTTGCCTCATTTGGAATTTGAGAGAATTAAGAGAAGTTGTCCGGATTGCTTGCATATTAGGAATCAAAGATTGGTTGCATTTGCTAAATTACAAAGGTGAGTGATTTCTAAACCTCTTTTATATAAAATTTGTTACTGGTTTTTATTGATTGTTGTTTATTATTGGGAAGAGTTTAGTTATCCGATTAAAGTTCTTATTCGGACAAGGGGTGACCGGATTAAGTATGAACCAGACAAAGCTTGTCCGGATTACCCTTAAACCGGATAGGAGTTATCCAAATTATGCATAAATCGCTTAAGTGTTGTGCGATTTAGGGTGTTAGTGAGAATTTGAATTATATAAACCGGATAAAGACTTTTGAACGGAGAAGTATGAATATGACCAAGTGTTGTGTGGTTTAGCCTTAAATCGCCTAAGGGTCATGCGGATTAGTTATAAACTGATCATGTATTGAGCGGTTTAGTCTTAAACCGACCATAGGTTGTCCGGATTAGTAAATTGGACAGAAGGGATAAGTGTTGTCCGGATTGTATATCCGGATAACTTGTCCGGGTAACTTATATTTGATAATTTTGAAGTGTTTAATATTTTAGACATTGATATAATTTAAGAATATCTATTATTGGGTTTAATTATGCATTTATAAAAAGGGGTATTTTATATCTTTTTAAATAAGAAGATATGTTCCAACCAAGCATGATGACATAAGTCTGTTTTGGTTTGGAACAGTATTTTTGGGAAATGTTTCTACCAAGCGTGGTGACGTAAGTCTGTTTTGGTATGAAACTATATTTTGGGAAACCTTCCTACCAAGCGTGGTAACGTAAGTCTATTTTGGTATGGAAGTGGATTTTGTAAAATGTTTCTACCAAGCATGGTGACATAAGTCTGTTTTGGTATAAAACTTGTTTTAAGTGGTAGTTTCCCCAGACGTGGTGACTTTTGTCTGTTCTGGCTTGGAACTGGGAATGGGTACTTTCAGACGTGCTGACTTTTGTCTGTTATGATAAGTAGCCCTGTTTTGATGAAAGAATAAGGGTGACATATCAAGGAGAGGTGTACTTGGAATAAGGGATGCATTGTCATATGTAAATATTATTATAACTCTTATTTATTATTACTAATTGGATTTAATTACTTTGTGACTTGATAAATTAGAGATATTATTCCTATTAGAAATAATGATTTAGATGTTACTAAAAAAGGAGAAAATGGTTTGTCATAAAGGGCAGGTATTGCTCTAAATCTTTCCGTTAATATATACAAAGGAATGGTCTGATGATTCAAAGAAGCTTTGCTTACAATATTTGTTTTATTTTGGGAATGTTGAATCTTTAAGCAGATATATTTTATTAATAGAACTGAGGTTCTTGAGTTTATCCTTTTATACGTGTCATTAAGGACTGCATTAATTGATGGTATTACTAATATTTCTGAGCAAAGATACTTTATTATATTTTAGTGTTCATCACCCTGCATTTACCAAGAAGGGATTTACTCACTAGACCCTTCTGGTCTAACCCTCATTTTCTGTTTTAAAATTATGCAATGCAGGAATGGTGGGGTCCAGGGATATTAAAGGGAAAGAGAAAATGTGATAATTTTTCTAACCTGTTATCTGTTTTTGAATATCTGCTTAAGATTGCTTATTTTGAAGATACATGTTGTATTACATGTGTTAGTACAAGATATATTTTTGGAATTTTTCATATGTAGATTTTGTACATATAAGAATCCTTGTACTAGTTGGACCTTGTGATGTAAACTATATTTCCATGTAATGAAATATGTGTTATATGCAAATGTGGTGTTTGGGATTGTTACAGAAGTGGTATCAGAGCCTTAGTTTAAGAGATTTATGTATTCAAAGCATGATGCCTAGACATAAACTGTCATTTGCATGTTAAGAGTGCCGAACATAATTAGTATCATTGGGAATAAAATATAATGGGTTAAAGAAGGCAGTATGTAAGGTGAATTCGAATTACAAATGACCAATGTAATTATGAATTTACAAGTACATACCTATACTCGAATACCATATTATATTTGGGAATATAAATACGTGATATTTAATACTAAAATGTCTGGTCGATCACGAAGATCAGAAAGAATTGCCCGCCCTAAATCTGAAGAGAAGGAGGAATCTCCCGTTAATCCACCAACCTATGCTTCAAGGAGTAGAGGTTGTGGAAGGGGTAGGGGTAGAGGTCAAGGAAGGAGTCAAATTCCTGAGAGGAGTCAGGCTGAGATTCTCCCTGACCAAGGGGAATCTATTTCTGGGAATGATCATCAAGAACAGAGGCAACAACCTGAATTTATAACAAGAGATATTTTGGCAGAAGAGATGGGGAAACTGAGAGAAACCTTGATATCCATTATGGGACTGCCAGCTAGAATAGAAACCGAGCGAGTTGGAATTAATCCTCCAGCTCCTTCAGCAGGCAGCAATGACCGGGGAGGAGACATAAAGATGTTTCTGACATGTAAACCTCCAACCTTTTCAGGAGAAAGAGATCCAGTTAAAGCAATGTGTTGGATAAAAGAGATTGAGTCGGTATTTAACACTAATAGGTGTTCTGAAGAAGATAAAGTTAGATTTGCAGCATCTATGCTCAAATCTAATGCCTTATATTGGTGGGATGTGGAGTCCTCGGCACAACCAAATATACTACAATCAATGTCTTGGGAAGAATTTGTGAATAAATTCAAAACACAATTCTATTCTACGACGGCATTAAGACAGATGGAAGAAGATTTTCTTAAACTGGAATAAGGGAGTAGATTAGTGCGGGATTATACCGAGAAATTTATTGAGTTTTCCCGTTTTGCTGAACATTATGTTTCTTCAGAGTCTCAAAAGGTGGAAAGGTACCTTTGGGGATTGAAACCCTCTATCCGGGAATTCGTGATTGTTATGAACCCTGATACTTTCTCTTTAGCCATCAATGCTGCCGAAGTTACTGAAAGAAATAAGAATCGGCAAGGTGAAGAGAAAATAATAGAGAAAATAAAGTGGGAGGGGTCTTCAGCCAGTTTTCGAAGACCCAAGTTTATTAAATCAGATAACCGTGCTCCACAGCCGTCATCTGTTGGAACCTGTCTGCGGTGTCAGCAGGTGCATCAGGGAAATTGTCCATCTGTACCAAATAGATACTATCGTTGTGGAGAGGCAGGGCATTTGTCAAGGGACTGCACTACACCCAAAAGGTGTTTTCAGTGCAATTCACCTGACCACATTCGACCAAATTGTTCATAATTGAGAGCTCCTCGTTTGACAATGGGAGGAAATACTCCCAATAACCATGGAAGGCCTAGTGCACCGAGGGGAGGTCAGAGTGGAGCCAGAGGTAGATTGTTCCAAATGACAAAGAACGAGGCAGAAGCAACCCCAGATGTAGTAATAGGTATCTTTCTTCTAAATTCTATACGTGCTAAGGTGTTGTTTGATTCTGGTGCAAAATTTTTATTTGTATCACCATCATTTGCTCAATCTGCATGCTTGAATTCTGTGCTCCTTGATGACGAATTAGTAGTTGACACTGCTAATAGTCAGGAATCTGTTACTAGAGTATTCATTAATTGTGTTATTTTTATTGAGGGGTGTAGGTTACCAATTCGACTGTTCCCTATGTCGATGAAAGAGTTTGATGTGGTGGTGGGTATGGACTGGTTGGCAGAGCATCAGGCCAGCATTGTTTGTAATAAAAAGATGATCAGAATTACTCTGCCAGATCAAGGAACAATTATTATTTATGGTGATCGTTAGGATCATCATACTAATCTTCTATCTATGATAAAAGCTCGAAAGTCTATTCAGAAGGGGTGTGAGGCGTGTTTAGCATATGTTGTTGATACAAAGAAAGAGAAAAGACATGAGGAATTGATTCCAATCGTTAATGAATACCCGGAAGTCTTTCCAGAGGATTTGTTTGGATTACTGCCAGATCGAGTCATTGAATTCCGGATTGATCTTATACCTGGGGCAGCACCAGTGGCCAAGGCACCGTATAGATTGGCTCCTTCGGAAATGAAAGAGTTGGTTACACAGTTGAAAGATTTGACTGATAAAGGATTCATTCGACCTAGCATTTCACCTTGGGGTTCTCCGATCTTATTTGTCAAGAAGAAAGATGGATCTATGCGAATGTGTATAGACTATCGAGAATTGAATAAATTGACCATCAAGAACAAATATCATATGCCAAGGATTGATGACTTGTTTGATCAATTGATAGGAGCAAGTTATTTCTCCAAAATCGATATAAGGTCGAGATATCATCAGCTTAAAGTCAGGGAGGAAGATGTTGCTACAACAGCTTTTCGAACCAGAAGAGCACGCAGAACATCTTCGCCTGATAATGGAATTGTTGAAAAGAGAAAAGCTGTATGCCAAGTTATCCAAGTGTGAGTTCTGGTTACTGGAAGTCCAATTCTTTGGGACACGTTATCTCAGAAGCAGGGGTGAAGGTGATTCCAGCTAAAATCAAAGCAGTTGAAAAATGGGAAGCTCTAAAGACTCCTTCTGAAGTCTAAAGCTTATTGGGACTGGCAGACTACTATCGTAAGTTCATTCAGGACTTTTCTGAGATAGCCGTGCCGTTAACCAAATTGACTCGAAAGAATATTAAGTTTCAGTGGGAAAAAGAACAACAAGAAGCTTTCCAACTATTAAAGGATCATCTCTGTAGTGCACTCGTGTTAACCCTACCTGATGGATCAGAAAATTTTGTGGTAAACAGTGATGCGTCAAAACTGGGATTGAGATGTTTTTCTTGATGTAAAGAGGAAAGGTGATTTCTTATGCATCAAGACAATTGAAGGATCATGAGAAGCAGTATTCGACTGATGATATGGAATTAGCCGCAGTGGTATTCGCTCTAAAAATCTGGAGGCATTATCTTCTGGGGACAAGGTGCCAGATTTATACAGTTGATAAAAGTCTATAGCATCTGTTCAGCCAGAAAGATTTAAATATGCGACAGCGTCGGTGGATTGAACTTGTTAATGATTATGACTGTGAAATCCTTTACCACCCAGGAAAAGCCAACGTGGTAGCTGACGCTTTAAGTAGAAAAGAAAGGAGCGGGACTATTAAAACTGTCGCAATGAGAATAAGTTTAGTCCTTGATATCCATAAAGAAATTTTGAGATGTCAGAAGGAAGCTATGAAAGAAGATCTTATCAGGTCAAAAAGGTTGGGTAAGATGATTTCAACCTTGGAACCAAATGACAAAGGGATTATGTGTTTTCAAGGGTGAATTTGGGTACCAAGTTTTGGGGATATTCGGAAAATCATTTTGAATGAAAGCCATAAATCCCGATACTCTATTCATTCAGGGACCAATAAGATATATCGAGATCTAAAATCTTTTTATTGGTGGCCCGGATTGAAGAAATATATAGTCGAATATGTGGAACAGTGTTTAACGTGTCTATAGGTTAAGATCGAACATCAGAAACCCCATGGAAGTCTTCAATCTTTGGAGATTCCAGTGTGGAAATGGGATCATATTACAATGGATATCGTCATGAAGTTACCTCGAACTCAAAAAAGATATGACGCAATCTGGGTAATTGTTGATCGTCTGTCTAAATCTGCGCATTTTCTACCAATAAGAGATGGATACTCTCTTGAAAAGCTGGCACAGATTTATATTAAAGAGATTGTAACCAGACACGGTGTTCCACTGTCTATTGTTTCTGATAGGGATAGCCGTTTTACCTCAAAGTTTTGGGAGAGTTTGCAAAAATCTCTAGGGTCTGAAATTCGGTTAAGCACAGTCTATCATCCGCAAACTGACGAGCAAAGTGAAAGAACTATCCAGACTCTCGAAGACATGTTGAGAAGTTGTATCGTTGACTTCGGGGGATCATGGGAAGATCATTTGCCATTAATAGAGTTTGTGTATAATAATAGTTACCATTCCAGCATCCAAACGACATCATATGAAGTATTGTATGAACGTAAATGTCGAACGCCGTTGTGTTAGAACGAGGTAGGTGAAAGGCAGTTGACGGGTCCTAAAATTGTCCAAGAAACTTATGAGAAAATTGAACAAATCCGCGAAAGAATCAGAACAACACAAGATTGCCAGAAAAGTTATGCTGATAATCGCCGAAAGCCGATTGAATTTTGCGTAGGTGATTTTCTGATGTTGAAAGTTTCGCCATGGAAAGGTGTCAACAGATTTGGGAAAAAGAGTAAGCTCCGTTTGAGGTATGTTGGGCCGTTCAAGATAAGAAAACGAATCGGGCCAATGACGTACCAGTTAAAACTACCAGAAGAGCTTAGTCTGATTCACAACACTTTTCATGTATCAAATTTGCGGAAATGTTTAGCTGATTCGAGCCTTGCCGTACCACTACCAGAGGTCAAACTAGACAGCAAGCTGAACTTTGTGGAAACACCAGAAGCTGTGATTGACCGAAAGATTAGGGTGTTGAGAAACAAGGAAATCAGTCTGGTTAAAGTACAGTGGAAGTTTCACAAAGGACCAGAGGCAACTTGGGAAGTAGAATCGGAAATGAGAACAGTTTATCCATGGCTCTTTGATTAAAGGAATTCCGGGACGGAATTCTTTTGAAGGGATGGATAATGTAATAATCGGGTTCTGGTTATAACCCAAGGTAATTATTATGTTAATTAATTGATTTTGTGGATACATGTTTACATGGATTAAATATGTGAGTATGTGTATTTTATGCACGGAAATATATATGCATATTATGTAAGTGTATATATATATATATATTTTATAATATATATATATATATGTATATATATATATATATATGCAATATATGAAAATAATGTGTAAAAGTGTTTTGTGCCTACATGCATGAAGGTTTTGGTTATGTGCATGCATGTGTTGGGGGGGGGGGGGGGGAAACCGACTTTCCATATTTGGAAAGTATAAATATGAAGCTTTTGTGAGGAAACAATCTTCTTGCTTCATTTGGAATTTGAGAGAATTAAGAGAAGTTGTCCGGATTGCTTGCATATTAGGAATCAAAGATTGGTTGCATTTGCTAATTACAAAGGTGAGTGATTTCTAAACCTCTTTTGCATAAAATTTGTTACTGGTTTTTATTGATTGTTGTTTATTATTGGGAAGAGTTCAGTTATCCGATTAAGGTTCTTATTCGGACAAGGGGTGACCGGATTAAGTATAAATCGGACAAAGCTTGTCCGGATTACTCTTAAACCGGATAGGAGTTATCCGAATTATGCATAAATCGCTTAAGTGTTGTGCGATTTAGGGTGTTAGTGAGAATTTGAATTATATATACCGGATAAGACTTTTGAACGGAGAAGTATGAATACGACCAAGTGTTGTGCGGTTTAGCCTTAAATCGCCTAAGGGTCGTGCGGAGTAGTTATAAACCAATCACGTATTGAGCGGTTTAGTCTTAAACCGACCATGGGTTGTCCGGATTAGTAAATCGGACAGAAGGGATAAGTGTTGTCCGGATTGTATATCCGGATAATTTGTCCGGGTAATTTATATTTGATAATTTTGAAGTGTTTAATATTTTAAACATTGATATAATTTAAGAATGTATATTATTGGGTTTAATTATGGATTTATAAAAAGGGGTATTTTATATCTTTTTAAATAAAAAGATATGTTCCAACCAAGCGTGGTGACGTAAGTCTGTTTTGGCATGAAACTATATTTTGGGAAACCTTCCTACCAAGCGTGGTGACGTAAGTCTGGTTTGGTATGGAAGTGGATTTTGTAAAATGTTTATACCAAGCGTAGTGACATAAGTCTGTTTTGGTATGAAACTTGTTTTAAGTGGTAGTTTCCCCAGACGTGGTGACTTTTGTCTGTTCTGGCTTGGAACTGGGAATAGGTACTTTCAGACGTGGTGACTTTTGTCTGTTCTGATAAGTAGCCCTATTTTGATGAAAGAATAAGGTGACATATCAAGGAGAGGTGTATTTGGAATAAGGGAGACATTGTCATATGTGAATATTATTATAAATTTTATTTATTATTACTAATTGGATTTAATAACTTTGAGTCATAATTTCTTTGTGACCTGATAAATTAGATATATTATTCCTATTAGAAGTAATAGTTTAGATGTTACTGAAAAGGGGAAAATGGTTTGTCATAAAAGGCATGTATTGCCTCTTTCCGTTAATATATACAAAGGAATGATCTGATGATTCAAAGAGGTTTTGGTTACAATATTTGTTTTATTTTGGGAATGTTGAATCTTTAAGCAGATATATTTTATTAATAGAACTGAGGTTCTTGAGTTTATCCTTTTATACGTGTCATTAAGGACTGCATTAATTGATGGTATTACAAATAATTTTGAGCAAATATACTTTATTATATTTTGGTGTTCATCACCCTGCATTTGGAAAGAAGGGATTTACACACTAGACCCTTCTGGTCTAACCCTCATTTTCTGTTTTAAAATTATGCAATGTAGGAATGGCGGGGTCCAATGATATTAAAGGGAAAGGGAAAATGTGATTATTTTCCTAACATGTTATCTGCTTTTGAAGATCTGCTTAAGATTGCTTATTTTGAAGATACATGTTGTATTACATGTGTTAGTACAAGATATATTTTTGGAATTTTTCATATGTAGATTTTGTACATATAAGAATCCTTGTACTAGTGGGACCTTGTGATGTAAATTATATTTCCATGTAATGAAATATGTGTTATATGCAAATGTGGTTTTTGAGGATGTTACATAGATTCTCAAAGGTTTATAATCTTTTTTATAGTTCTCATTTGATTATCTTTATATATACGGGTGTGTGTGTTTACAATATATACACACAATATATTATAAAACATATTTGATGACAACTCTTAATTAGAACCCTTAAAACAAAAGTTACTATTCTTTTACGTATGAATTTCTACAATCTTTTAATGCGTCCACACCATCACCACTAGAGCTAATCATTTGCGAGCTTGGGTCGAACCTAGAACGGACTTGACCTAGTTTTTGTCCAACGGGTCTAATATAGTAAACCAAAGTTCGTTTTACGGGGTTGAAAACTTACCCATACCCGTCCTGTAAATGGGCTGGGCAAGCCCACGGACTAACAGACTTAAAAATCTTGTTATATTTTTATGAAAACAAAATTTATATAAAATCACAAGTTATATAAAATAATTCAAAATACATAATAATTTTTCTAACTTAATATTTGAAGTAAATACATAACAATATGTATACTTTAGAAAGAAATTATTTCACTAAATATGAAGTAATGATAAAGAAAATAACTAAATGAGATAATACGAAATTAATCAATTGAGTTAATTATATTTTCAAATTTAAGATTTTTAAAAAATGTTATTATCATGAGTCATAGTTAAGTAGAATTCTGTAAGTATTAAGAATTTTCAATGTAGATTTTAATTATAAAAGTTAATTATCTATACTATTATAAAACATTTGACAAAAACTCTTAAAAACCATTTTTATGCATAAAATACTGTTTATTGATGCATATTACTTAAAATTCAAGATTACTAGTAATTTTGCATAAGTACAACTTATTAAAACTCCAGTTTTAAATTCGTGTAACTAACTACAAAAAAACATAATCAAATACATGATAAACATCCATTTTAAATATAGAAAATCTAAAATATAATTAAGATAACCATTGATAGCTAATATAATATCTAATTAGTATCTTTATAAACAATTATATTATTAAATCAAAAATAAATTACTTTG
>NW_020201727.1:43604-50580 GCF_001531365.2 Cynara cardunculus var. scolymus
TATCAATATTATTTTTTTCAAAATTTTATAATATATTCATATTTATATTTTATTCAAAAAATAAAAAACATTATTATTTTTTTAAAATCATATAATAACATCAATTAAGACAAAAAAAAAAAAAAATTCGAGATGTATTCGTTTCATTCCACAAGTACCCTTCTAGTTATAAAAGTATTAACGAGTCTTTCCAAATAATTTTTACATTTATTAATTTTAACAAATCAGTCTAAATCCACCTATTTCTACAAATGGTAATCCAAGTCGGCTTTTCTAACGGACCGGACAGGACCATGGGTGTAACCGCTATAATCACCACCAAATTGGATTACTTTAACTTTCTTGAATGCACAGTATTCCTTGCCTGTTTGAGTTCCCGTTGCAAACAATTCTACAAGAAAGGTTTAGATTTCGAATTTCCAAAATCTTTCCTCGAAGCTTTAGGGTTTATCTCCCCAAACCCAATATGCTATTACCGGTCCCAAGGGCTGTTTATGTTCCCAATTGAATCGAGTTTCCGATCAAGGAGGCTATTGAGTTTATATCAGGTTGATCATGCTTCCTTCCTTCCTTCTCTCCACTGTCACCTCGATCCACCACTGATGCTCTTCCAGGCTCCATCTCTACGCCAAATTGCATTCTCCTTCTTTGTCATTACTACTTTGTCATTACTTCTGGTTTCCAAAGTAAACGAGGTGTTTCATTTGACGTGATATATGTGCTTTTTTTTTAAAGTTTATTGCAATCTCAAGCCGATTACCTTATGATATTTTTGATTTATCGTGTCTTCTAAATTGGTCTTTTATAACTGTTTCATACTGTTTGTTGGATTTCGATTGATCGTTGTTTCTTTGGTGTTTGATGCCTGGATTAGGGTTTCCTTTTACACATTTGAGGATTTTTCCTTCAATGGTATTTTTAGTCTGCCTCTTGATGGTTTTTACACAGTTGGTTTTTCCATCTCTTTCTTGATTACTTACACATTTGGCTATCTCCATCGCCCTCTGAGTTTGACCTGGATCTTCTAACATATGTTTTTTTATGCTTTCCTTTTCAACGGTTTTCTTGCACGGTTTCTATATTTACCAACATGATTATCAATATTTATGACTAATTTTTTTGTGACATGGAGAAATCTTGGTGCATCAATTTATTGCAACAACATTGGATTCTCATGTTACATTAGCCATGTTGACATATGAGCTTGATTGTATGTTGAACTTAGAGGCTGGGTCCAAAATCACAGCTATGAAGAATGAGTTTTTTTTTTTTTTTTTTTGTGTGTTTGGGTTCTTGTTTAGTTCTTTACATGGCGAAATTGAAGTTTCTAGTTTTTGTTAAGATTAAATTTTGTTTATGTTAATAGTCCTTTAAGGTTAATATAATCATGACATGTGGTTCGAATTAAACTAAAAGTACAATGTTTCTCTAATAAGTACACTATTAACACTTAGTTGATGATGTAGGGGCCGTTTACCGAACGCTTACCCAGGTAAGGGCTTATCGAGTAACATTATTTCACTGGATAAATATGGTAAGTACCAAGAATCTTACCCGGTAAGAGCGAGACAAGGACCAAAGAGTCTTACCCGGTAAGTGAGGGCAACGACTCTTACCACGGTAAGCGCTTATTGGGTAAATTATTGCATACGATGTCGTTTTGGTGGACTAAAATTTTACCCGATAAGTAAATGATAGTGTTAAATTTTACCGATAAGCACTTATCGGATAAGTGTTTGGTAAACAACCCGGTATTCTGTTTCAACATGTTATCATCTTAAAATTTGATGATGCAGTCGTTGTTTTCATGTCATCAAGTCCTGATACCAATATAGCTTATCCTTACCCTTTTCTTTTTTATCTAATTCTTTAGGTTTTTGAAAGCTTTATAATGTGGTGACCCCATACTAACAAAACTCGACAAGGTAACTACTGTTTATTGATTCCTATTTACAAAAACTCTTTTTATTGTTCATGTTATTTACTCTTTGGTGATTAAAAGAACTCATTTTAGACTTTTTCCACGTTGCAAGATATGGTTGATTGAGGCCTTTACACATACTGATTATCTTTAAAAGATTCACATCACTCGTTGTTTTCATGATATGAAAGGAACCTATGTCTAAGCTATAATCTTTGACCTTTATTCGTTAAAACCTTCAATGGGTATGCTAGGATTTTGACCATTATGCCTTTCATATACGGATAAACTAACATGAAGTTCTTGTATGTATGTATCTAGGCCACATTGCGGAAATCATTTGAAACATTATCGGTTTTGGTTCAAAAGATGTTGCTGTCATTTCGGGTCTACCTATTTCCGCGGCCAATTGACCGAATTTGGGAGTTGCGTAATTCCGTATGCCTCTATTTTTGTCATCGGCAATTTTAAACATGGCTTCTCTAGGAGGTAGATCATTCCTCATGGTACGGTTTAAATTGGGATTTCGCCGATTATTTCTACCTCTTCTACGTCTCCTAATGGTTCTTTCTAACTCAAGATCAAGAGGTAAAAGATCATCGTGTTGTATCTGTGGCATACAACACGGAAAATGCGATTGAAACAAATGACCAAAGCTCTAATGAAATTCAATATCTCTGGATAAAAATCGTGCCAATCCCCGGAAACGACGCCAAAAAATTGATGGCTTGGAATCGTAAGTGTTCACACATTGGGCACAAAGTCTTCATAGTGGCGGTGCGAGTGCACGCCGACGCTATGATCGTTTCAAGTAATAAAGTGGTATAGTACCAAGATCGTTTTCACAGGGATTGGACTACTGAGAATCAGAGAATTTCATGAACTTCTTGAGCATGTTTCGGTTTTGTGAATAAAAGTTGAGTTTTGTTGGTAAAAAGCTTATAATACGAAATAAACCTTTTAAAATTAAGTGATGTGTATGGGTGTAAGTTTCCCTTAAAAAGATTGTAGGAACAGTATGGTTAGAAACTCATGGGACTTTTATAAAAACTTTATTCTCTCGAAAGTGAAATTTTATGTATTGTGCCCACAGAATGCCCACTTTTATCAATTTTAAGCTTGCCAAATTAGCTAAGTGATAAAAAGATATCTACCTGAAGATTTATACTCAAATCTCTTTGTAGTATAAATCTCGACTAATATTTGAATCTTAGCTAAAAACATGCAAAATCCGTATACGTGATTATCAAAGACTCTCTCAAATTTTTGTACATCACTTAAGCCGTATTTCGGATCCGTCCATCTCTCGATCAAGGATCTAATATTAACACTTCAAAGTGATCGGCCTATCTGCGTTGAGTTTAACTCCCGACTTAAAGTGACCAAGCTTAAGAATTATAACAATGGCAACACCCAAGTATGCCTTCAAGTTCTTAAGTTTGACTCACACCCACATCCAAAAAGGGTGATTAACTCATAATAAAATTACAGAACATAGAAGAAGAAGAGAAATGCATAAGAAATACTTGAATTGAAATTTACTAAAACTGTTGCCCTTAGTAGGCATACAATGGACAGAAACGTAGCTGAAAAATAAAATACGAGACAAGAAGTAAATACAGAAAGTTAAACTTGAACTACTGCTCCAAATCTTTAGTTGAGAGTAAATGCTTCAAGAGATGTGTCTTCCAAATGAGAGTAAATGCTCCAATTTATAGGAGAAAGGGAGGGATGGACATCCCTTTTACCCAAAGGAATAAAGTCTTCTTCGGTCTTGAGGGTAAAAACTTCATTTCATATCTTGCAAAATCTTCACGCCTTGTCATCTTTTTTGAAAGGTTGAAAAATGTAAGGATGACTTTTCCTTTAAGACATTTTTTTATACAACAGGGCTCATCCCTTTAAATATTGTAAGATTTGCAGATTTGACTGCAGAATTAATTCTCTTAAATACCCAGAAACAAACAGGTATTTAAACTTATCCAAATCCGCTTTAAAAAAAATATCGAAGTGGGCAGAAAGTGAGCAGACAATGGACATTTTTCCGCTTTGAACATTATCCATCGATCCTGTAGCGTTTGCACATCAGGCAGCCGAGGAGGAACCACAATGTATATAGGAACTAGTCTTGCGTACCTTGCTGAAGAGGCTTATGATTTTTTTGTGAATGCCTGAAGTTCAATATGGCGGCGACAGTTTTATAAAAATTCATCATCACTTAGAATCTGGAACTACTTCATAAGAGGATTTTCACTTTCTTATGTCGAAAGGGAGTCGGTGTTATCTAATTACCGCAGGGTTTTCTTCATTACCCGCAATTTCTTTAATCGTTATTTAGATTTCCATGAAAGCAAGATGGATGTTTTGATCATATTTCCGTATCCTTAGATACTTCCAACAGTAAGTTTGAACTTTGCTGGCGGTGCTTCAATGATCTTAAGACCACAGGACTATATCTACTCCAACAAAACTCGGTGGCAAGTTTATGCAAAATCATCAGATTGTGGGTTTTTTTGACATCTAAAAGCAACCAATGTTGGATTTAGGTCTGTAGGGTGGGGCTGCAGTGTAACTCGGTGGCAAGTTTATGCAAAATCATCAGATTGTGGGTTTTTTTGACATCTAAAAGCAACCAATGTTGGATTTAGGTCTGTAGGGTGGGGCTGCAGTGTGGTGCATTCGCTTTTAGAAAATTCGAGGCCAAGGGATTACAATTCTAGGAGATATAAATTGTGTGAGAACATGATTAAAAGAACCCAATTACTATTTCATTGTTGTTAACTTGATTTCATTGATGAATGTAGATCTTGTTTTGAAAGACTGGATTGTTGTTTATGATCTGAGTGGCCAGCAGATTGGTTGGGCAAATTACGGCTGTAACTCTTAGGAATTTTGCTAATCTTTTGAGTTCAAGATTCCGTTTCTTAGACCCAAAAAAGATGCATTTTGATCAAAGATTTAAATACTTTATATTCAATATAGTTAGATGACAAATGCGGAATCAAGACGTAAAGATTTCTAAAAAGGAAATTGTTGTAATTCTTAAGGGATAGTCGATAAATAAATGAGTTATAGTGTTGTTTCTTGATGTTGTTAGGTACGTCATCTGTAAATGCGTAGACGACCTCAAGTGGTGGGAGAAGTGGCTACATGAATGCCAGTCAGAATTGGTAGCAACCGTTCGTTGCAGGATACGCATTACAAGTTCATTTCGATCGTCATCGTGGCTTTGGTGCTACAATTATCCCCAAGCTTGTTTTTCTTGGTAAACACTCGTATTGTTGAATGACATAAATTTTCTAGAGTTGCATTCTTCTGTATGTATAGTGAAAAACAGGAACTACCTACCTAATAACATCATCCATGTAAGAGCAAAGAAGCTAATTGAAATTGAGATTTATACATACACGTATACATATTGATATGTTATGCTTGTATATATACACACGGATGTATGTGTTCAACAATGCTTTGATGATATGGGTACTTATATCTTCTGTTGCATAATGGATGTATGGTTTATATCCTTCATCAAAATACCCTTATTATTTGACTACCATTAATAAATGCCTCTTAATTTTTTTACTTCAATTGTAAAAAGGTCTGAATTAACTGCCTATTTTTTTTTAGCAAATGAGCGGATATCAAAACATAATCTCAGGTTAGTGAAATCATTGAAGCACTCTTAGTTCCAATTAGCATGTCTCTTTCTCTCTCTCTCTCTATATATATACATAGAGGAGGTTTACTTTACAAAACACGTTATTTTACAAACCATACAAAAACTCATTCAACCAATCATAATTTTTTGTTTTATTCATTTTTTTGTAATTACGAAGGTTGATTAATCATTTTTATTGTGGAGAATGTTAATCATGGATATTATCATCTTCATTATTTTAATTTTAGAGAAATACATAAAACAGTTTAATTAAAATTTCATTAAGTATGATATGAAACAATTTTATAATCATATATGAAACAACTTTATAAAAAAAAGTATTATATGAAACAATTTCACAAGATTAAACAATGAAATCGACATATGATGGTGGTTTGAACGGTTTGTACAAATTGGGTGGTTTGCATATATAGGGGCTGGTTCAAATGTTAACCAAGTTTATTGTGTTAATTTTATTAACCAATCTTGGCAATTGGTTCTTACAATAAACGGTTGTGATTAATCATATTAAAAAAATTAAATTTATTAAATTTTCAATTTCACAAACATATGTGAACTAAGTGGAAAAGGGTATTTATGTAAAATATCATGTGCTTTTGATACCAAAGTGTCTTGAAGCATCTCGAAACTGGTATGAACACAACATGAACAATTATGAACACAATCTGAACACAATAAGAATAGCTGCTACACGTAAGGTAAGAAATAAAAAACAGTTACGAACACAATATGAACAACTCGTGAACACATTCAGGAGCCAACCACTGTTGAGAAATGCAGCTAGTCTGCATATGAACACAATATGAACAACTTGTGAACACAATATGAACAGCTTGTGAACAATAGTTCTTTCATTATGAAAACAAATCAACATTACAAAATCTTTCAATCAGTTATGAACACATGTGAAACCTATGTCAATTATATAACCATATGCAAGATGATGAACGACCCATTTGAACAGGTACGAACACATATGGTTTTATCGAGAGAAGTCTAGAACATATATGATCACAACATGAACGTATACATTTATACACATTTTGAAGTTCATATGCTCACATAATTGGATATTCAATAATAAGTTAACAAAAATCATAAGATTTTATGATTTAATAACTCCAAATTAATGAGATGGGAGTTACATAATTTTTTTATATATTTACCCTTGTCATCAAATTCTAAGATGAATATGAACCTATATATAAGATGGATTGTCATTGGTTGAAAACGGTTAACAAAGTTAACACAATAAACTTGATTGACATTTTGTTGATCCTCTCTCTCATTGATTTGATGATAATCCCTTTTTCCTTTCGATGTATTTTAGTTTCTGTATTTTCAGTTCCAGCGATCAATACACTGAGCATGTT
>NW_020201728.1:0-1678 GCF_001531365.2 Cynara cardunculus var. scolymus
ATTCAACAGTGATGGCTTGGTTTACAATAACCTGATCCTTAAGATTTTCCTCAACTGAGGTCAGTTCTTTGATCTTAGAATGACAAATCTTTAATTGCTCATGAAGATCAAYGTTAAGCATTTCAGCTTTAGATTTGCCATTGAGGGCATTGTAAAGGTCAACCGTCAGCGTACCTAGTGCAGAAAGACTAGAAGAAGGTTCATTCAGGATACATACCCGAGTAACAGAAGATGGCTCAAAAGAGGTAGATGCTTTAGAAGAACCTTCGTCAGCATCAATAGCCATCAAGCATACATAAGCTTTATCTTCCTCGTCAGAAGATGATTCAGCCCAGTCATGCTCTTCAGCAACAAGACCTTTAGCCTTTTGCTGGTTTTTCTTTATCTTCTTGTATTTCTCCTTTAGTTTTAAGTATTTATCATCTGTGGTCCTGAAGGAGGAAGGAGCTTTAGAAGATGGCGTCACAGTCTTCTTCGATCTGCATTCACCTACAAAGTGTCCAGGCCGGTGACAATTGTAGCAGACAGCTGAAGCCTTGTCTATTCTTTCAGACTTTGGCTTCTCCCTTAGGGATAGCTAAGGAGATCTGCAGAATTTGCTCTTACTGGCGAACCTCCTGAATGACTTAGTCAGGAGTGTCAGGGACTCATCAAAATCTGTTAATTCAGATTCTGGAATGTCCTCAGAAGAGTCAATCTCCGTGATGACCACGAGAGGTAGAGAAGAGATAAAAGGAGTAGAGGTTTCAACTGAAGAAGACTCAGAGATCAAAGCTAAAGGAGATATTTTCATTTCCCTGGAATCTTTTACAAGATTTCTTTTCAGTTGACAAGATTGCTCATGGTTAAGCAAAATCCCGTATAAAGACGAAAGAGAAAGAGTGGATATGTCATTTGACATCTTGAGACACATGGAAAAGGTGTCCCAAGACTCAGGAAGGCATTCTAGAAACTTAGTCAAGGTTTCAGAATTAGTATATTCCCTGTCGACAGCCCTTAGATCAATAAGAAGGCAATTAAATCTTTGATGTACTTAAGACAACGTCTCCGACTTTTCACAGAGAAAGCTTTCATACTGTCTTACTAAATTGATCTTTCTAGTCTCCTAAACCTGAGAGGTTCCTTCATATTGGACACATAAAGTATCCCATACGGATTTAGAAGTTTTGAGTTTCATCACAGAGTGATAAATCTCATCAGGAAGAGACATAGCTATTATAGACCGAGCACGCGTGTCTATAGCTATTTTCTTCTTGTCCTCATTACTCCATTGATGTGGGAGCTTTGGAATCTGTCGTTCAGGAATCACGGCAGTCGTAGCTGTTGCTGGAACAGCCGGAACAATGGCAAATGGAATATATGGTCCATTTTCTATATAATGTGGAATTTCAGGATCCACACCTTCCAGAAAGAGGGACATCCGGTTCTTCCAGAGACAAAAATTGTCACGGACAAATCGGGGAGGTTTGGCAAGAGAGCCATTATCTTTTGTGTGTGTGTTTGTAATATGTAAAGCCATTTGAAAGCAGTAAGTTATCTAAGGAGAGATAAATTAATACAGAGAAATAACAAAACACAAGGAAAGAAAGAAAACACTGCTCTGATACCACTTGTTGGTCCCGTAAGGGTCTACAAGAATAGAAACAGTTTGTAGAAGGGGGAGATGAATACAAACACA
>NW_020201728.1:2428-17768 GCF_001531365.2 Cynara cardunculus var. scolymus
TATTGTTTGTCTCTGATGAATTTACAATGCAAGTTCTTCAGTGATCACTGAACATACTCAGTGATGATCGCTGGAACTGAAAATACAAAGACACAAATACAACATGAAAGGAAAAAATGGATTATCATCAAATTACTGAGAGAGAGGATCAACAACATGACCCGCATGACTTAAAATGCTCTCTGTGTGAAACTTGCATAGACTCTCATGATCATTTATTTTTTGAATGTGGGTTTTCCATGGAAGTTTGGAGTACAATTAAGAGGGAAACGGGTATGAACGGAGTTGCTGATTCTTGGAATACCATTTTAAATAGTATCTCAAATGGTAGTGGAGCACAATGGAATCTAATGCAAATACTTAGTTTGGCAGCGACTATCTACTACATAAGGCAAGAAAGGAATCAGAGGTTGTATGCTAATCAAATGAGGAATATTGGGCAGATTGTGAAAGATATCAAAGGGGATGTTCTTATGTGATTGGCATGGAAGAATAGGAAAGTGGTGCCATATATGATAGATAAAGATGGAATTCGGCAATGATCTGATTGGAAGTTCAGGTCATGGATTTGGAGATTCGTTCAGGGACAGTTGTGGAGCATATTCCTTGCTATGTTGTACTACTCTACTTCTTTGTGTTTATTTTGGTTGATAATTGTGTGGTATGGGGTTGTCACCAAGTTTTTTTTTTTTTTTTTGTGCTCGTTGGTGTTTGGTCGAGAACTTTTGCAACCTTTTTTGCCGTTCTTTAAGACGCAACACTGCGTCTTACACTCGACGTGTTCTCGGCCACATTCCACCTTTACGGGGGATTTTTTTTGGTTGAGCGAAATGGTCAACAAATACAACAACAAAATGTAATTTTATAAATTTCTTGCATAAATATGTTTGATGACATAGTGGACAGAGGAATAATAACCGAATTTTAAGTTTTATCAAAAAAATTAAAAATAAAAACTCATATGAAGTATAAATTGTTAAATGCAATTAATTTTTTTTAAGGATAAACATGTATTATCATTAACGAGACAAAAAACAAATTTAAGATTAATGTGTAAATAAGAAGAAAAATAGTAAAAAAACTGAAATAAAAGTAAGATTGACACAATTATGAATGAAAAATAGTTGTAGTTAATTAGTAAGAGTTTGCTATTTTATAGTTGAGGTATCGGGTTCAATTCTTTTGTTGCATATTTGTTTGTCTTTTTTTTATAAATATAAAAACTAGAAATTATTGTGAAAAAGATTTGAACCCATAACCTTGAGGAAGACAAGTATACCCCAACCATTCCAACAACTTCACTCTCCAATTTCAAGTTGAGTTAAAAACATATAAGAACACACTTCAAAATTAAGCAGATGTACAGTTAGGACCGGTAAAAAATTTCCATTACGACGGGATGATCGAGCGAATCCCCGTGCACCCCGTACTCTATGAGTATGTCCGTCCCTAATTGACCGAATAAGCTATAAGTCCCATTAAGCTGCTAACAAATAGACCCTAAATCCCGTAAATACTAAATTAAACTATAAAATAGTGAATAATATTTGAATATTTATTATTAAAATGCAACATACTTAATTCAGATCCCTATCTATACTATATTATAAAACATTTGACAAAAACTCTTAAAAATCATTTGTATGCATGAAATACTGTTTATTAATGCATATTACTTAAAATTCAGTATTACAAATAAATTGTGCGTAAATACAATTTATTAAGATTCATGTTTGAATTCGTGTAACTAACTGCAGATAAACATAATCAAATACAAGACAAACATTTCATTTTAAATATAAAAAGTCTAAAATATAATTAGTATAATCGTAATCGTTTTCTAACAGAATACTTAATTATTATCTTTATAAAGAATTATATTATTAAATACAAAATAAATTACTTCGTTATTAAATCTAAATTAAATTATAATAAAAATAATTAATTTGATACTATTTCGAAATTTTATAATATATATTCAAATTTATATATTTTTTTTAAAATAAAAATATTATCTCTTTTTCAAAATCACATAAAAACATCTATAAAGACGGAATAAAACGAAAAATTAAAATCGAGATATATCTTGTTGTATTGTTCGAGTACCTTTCTAGTTTTATGTAATGTATGTTTATAACCTTCATTAAAGCATTTTAACAGACCAAAATAAGTTATACAAAATATGAATCGTAATAAAATATATTTCATTTTTATATATTATCGGGTATAAATCAAATATCTGAATATTTAAAATGCCACAATTGAACTTTTAATATGATATTTATTGTAAGAAGTTTTGAGACCATACGATTACTTAACCATCTAAATAACGTAACGCCAACTATATACGCGTTCGAATCAAACGTTAACCCTTCCAAGACGAAAACCAAAAACCCTTCAAATCTTTCCATCCAAATCGATCAAATCGAACAAATTCATACAAAATTCAACCAAATTTGTCGGTTTTTTAAAATTGATTGATACATATAAACAGCAATGGATCCAAATCAATCATCGAATCAATTGTTGAAGCCGAAGGATTCTCACTCCACCGACTACGCTCCATACCCTAAGATTGACCCAAACGACGTGGCTCCTGCTCCTGCTCCTTCTCCTGCTCCTGCTCCGACTGCTGCTATTGGTGATGACTGGACTTCTGTTCCTGTTGGCTCTCAACAACAAGCTACGCCGCCGCCGCCTGTTGCCGGACAGCCGATGTATACAGCTGGTTCAAGGTCATCGGATGCGCCGCCGCAAGGTTTACCTGGTGGTGGAGCAACCACTATGCCCAATGAATCTAATCCTTACGTGTCTCCTGCTCCCGTGCCGGTTTCTTCTGCGAAGAGTGAGTGCATTTGAGCTTATTTTTACTAGTTATGTGTTTTGTTGTTGATTAGTGTTGGGGATCATGTAGCATAAGATCGTTTCAAGTGGTTTGAACGTGGAAGCTTGCATTGATTGTGATGCCCTTAGGTTATAAACGATCTGTTTGATTAGGTGTTTGTTGATTGCTTCAAACGTATTTTGATTTTTGGGTGTTGGTCTGTGCTGTATTTTTTTATCAGAGACGATGGATTCGGTGAAGGATGTGCTTGGGAAATGGGGAAAGGCGGCTGCTGAGGCAACAAAGAAGGGGCAGGACTATGCTGGAGATGTGTGGCAACACTGTAAGTTTAGTATATGTTTTTTGATCAATTTTCGTTGTATCATTTCACTTTCCCTGCATCTATGAAGCATTATATGTTCAGGTTGAATATATCTTTATTGTTCCGTGGATAATTAAGATCATATGCACATGACCATGGGGATGTTTGATAAAAAATGTAAAACACTAGTCACTAGTGCCTCCCTGAAGTATATGTTCCCTTACTGTTTGAAAAGGCATGCAACATAAAGCTTACCCTGGAGATGAACAGTATGTCTTCAAATTAGAATCGATAGTTTGGATCCATTAGTTGAAGTTAGGCGTGTAGGTGAAAACTTCATTATAAGCCTAAAAATTTAGGATGCTTCTTCCGAAACTCTCGAAAATTAAAATGTATATCAGTATATGATGAACTCAATGATAAAGTTTTTGCATATGAATAGTATGAGCCAGAAGCTAAGATATTGTTTGGAAACACTTGTTTTGTTTACAATTTTTGTAATGCAATAGAGGTTGGTTTATATTTTGTTGTAAAGCCACAATGCATTTGATAAAACTTGTTCTTTGAAAAGGTATAATATTAACTGAAAATGCACCTGTCTGTCCAATTTTTATTTTTAATTGTTTTAGATTTCTAAATGCTAATTGACTATCATCATCTTCATCATTGTTCGGCCATCACATCATTATTACCACTATTGCTATCCAATTTTATCCAGCATAGCCAACGAAGATATCATTTTAACAGCTCAGCTGCTGCGGCCAGAAGATAAACAATATCATAAAAAAAATCTAGAAAGTTTGCAATCTTTTTATTTTAGTTATTGTTGTTTTCAATTTTATTTAAGGCTTATTGGATGAATACATAAGGCAGAAAAAACAAAATTTAGATTATAATTGTCATCGTGAAATTTGTTGTAATTGGGAGGAAAGGGAGGGTGACCAAGACTAAAGACAGGAGATGGCTATGTAATAGAGGGAGAAGGGACACGAAGGAGCATTAGGTTGAAACAAATGAATAGAGAAAAGAAGATAAAGATATGGCTTTGGTTTTATTGGGCTCTGATCCTCAACCACTACTAAAATCAAGTGTTCAAATGCATGTTTTTGTGAATGTGTTTTCTAAACCATTACTTAGAGTGTTAAAATGAAGTTTAAAAATTTGTAACACCAATGCTTATGATATCATGTAAATAGAATTTGATTTCTAGAAACATAATTGGTTGCCAAATGTTGTTTTTCTATTTGGTTTCTATTTGGGTGATAGAGTAATGTTAAAGGTATCACCTTGGAAAGGAATGGTACGTTTTGGAAAAAGGGGGAAGTTAAGTCCAAGGTATGTTGGACCATTTCTTATTATTGCAAAGGTTGGGGAAGTGGCCTACAAATTGGAACTTCCTTAGGAGTTAAGTGGAATTCATGACACTTTTCATGTGTCTAATTTGAGGAAGTGTCTAATAAGCCCAGATGCAGCAGTGCCACTACCTGAAATTAAGGTTGATGAGAGATTGTGCTTTGAAGAAACCTCTGAACTTATTACTGACTTCACAGTAAAGAAGTTGCGGAATAAAGAGGTTGGGTTAGTAAAGGTTCAGTGGCGATATCACAAAGGACCAGATGCCACTTGGGAATCAGAATCGGAAATGCGAATGAAATATCCTTACCTTTTTGTATAATGGAATTCCGGGACGGAATTCTTCTAAGGAGGGTATATTGTAATATGCGGTTTAAGTATATTTTTTTTAAAGTTTTAAATTTGTTTTGTATAAATTGTGGTTGTATAGATGAGAGTGTGGGTGTGTGTGTATTTAGTGATGTTTAAAGATTTGATGGGGGAAAGGGGAGTCGGCGGTATGCACCGCCCCCATAGTTTTCCATTTTACTATAAGTAGTAAATGGAGTTTTAGAAAGAGTTTTTACACACACTTTCTAAAAAGGGAAGTCTCTTCGAAGTTACCATCCAGACTTGGCAAAAGATGAAAGGGAAATTCAAACTAGGATTTCGGTTCTTAAGGTGAGTGTATTATGCTTTTGAGTATTAATTACTTGTATGAAATTCATTACTTGAATTAGTGCAAGTTGTTAATTGTTAGGTTGTACCTAATTGACTGGTGCATAATCAGATGCTTATTGTGGCTATAGGGGTTTGGAGTTTTGTTTTTTCCAATGCAATATCTTATGCCACATCTTATTCATACGCACTGCCTGAATAATGTTTAATCCAATCTAATTATAGGAACAAAAATGCTGCTGATAGGTTTAGAATTTGATTTACATATGCATTATGGATTTCTACAATGCTTCTAGATCCATGTGTAATGTTGGGTGTGTATATACTCATAATAAAAAGGGGATCAGTTTGTCAATCATCAAAACAGGAGGGTTTTAACGGTTAACTTTGACAAACTGACATTCTAACGTTGCACCAACAAAAAGAATATGACTACATACAATACCCTTCAACATGAATGAATTAGAGGAATCTTGGCTACCCAAATCCATACCATCGGTTTATATATAACAATCATAACGACAAATTAAATAAGATCGACATAGAAACTTCCTGAGAGGAAATGGTGCAATTCTCATTGGACATCCCACGAAGGAAAGCATCTCATGGAATGAGGAAGTACAAAGTACATATTTGTTTCTCATCTATCAATGAATGTGCCTGGGTCTATTCCGTGTACAGCCATCTATCACATTGAGCTAATATCAATTATTTGCCTATACTTACAACGAAAATCACCTTACATACGCATGGGAGAACTGCTGATTGATGTTGTTTATTTTGACAATTATCCGAGTTATCTAGTCTCTCGTTCATGCTTTATGTAAATATGATAACTTGTTTAATGAAAAGAACATGCATAACTGCAAACCCCACACATAATACAATATTCTTCTGTTGTTTTGAGTAGCTAAATTAACCTTTAACTTGAATCAGTGAAAACTGGACCCAGTTTAGCTGATGCTGCTGTTGGGAGAATTGCTCAGGGAACTAAAGTTCTTGCAGAAGGTGGGTATGAAAAGATCTTTAAAACAACATTTGAGACGGTTCCTGATGAGAAACTCCTGAAGTCGTATGCCTGCTACCTTTCAACTTCTGCTGGTCCTGTTATGGGAATCCTGTACATGTCAACCGCAAAACTGGCATTTTCTAGTGACAATCCACTTTCATACAAAGTTGGTGAAGAGATACAATGGAGTTTATATAAGGTGATCCCTTTTCCTTTATTGTTTTTTCCCTGCCATGCTTTATTCTATCCTTGATGTCAAATTTGTTTCTGCCACTTTTTAAGACTTAAATTGACACAGTAGGAAAATGAAGAAGAATCGACAAACGTCTAAACCCTAAAGGATATGAGTTTACAAGTGTAAAAGTTAAAAGAAATATAAGAGAACTCTCAAAGAGATTTTATTGATCAGTTGTGAACTTTTAATAACAGATTTCCTAAATAACAGATTTTCTAAAGCTGATAAAGGTCCATTTATAGGCTAAAGAATAAGAAACCTAATCCTAACCCAACTAGGAAAGGATAACTAAGAAAGAAATAAAATATTTGAATTAAACACATAATAAACCTAAGTTAATTAGGAAAGTTAATAATTAAATAAAGATTAAAGGAAATTAAATAAATGATAATGCTGAAATCTCCATCCAGAGAAGTACATGTGAGTAAGTGCGCAACCTAAGTCGCATGTTTGGTCACGGAAAGGTCTGTTGTCCAGATGCTTGATGCAAGATTTTTCAAAGACAAATTGGGCTTATTCCTAATCCTTTTCTTTTTCTCCCATTGATCCAAGGCGAGGCCCATTAACTCCTAGATCCGTGCTACATCATAAATTGATAATTAGCCATAATGATTTGTTACTCTGATTGGTTGATGTAGAAGATTGACTCCATATGTGGTTTAAAAAAAGCATTTGACAATTAGTTTGATGTCTAAAATACCCTTCAACCAAAATGAAAACCACCAATTGAAATCTTAAAATGGACAGTTAGGTAATTTAGCTTTGAGGATATGCTAAAAAAGAGCTGTTGTTAGTAATAAGAAATTTCCAGATGGAAAATGGTTATAGTTTCGTGAGATGGTGCATGGACAATCTATAGCTTATGGCAAATGTTGGAAAAGTAGCACTCCTTACGTTCTAAATAAACGCATTATTTCATCAACCACAGTCTAATGTTAGTTCTGGTCAAGTACCTAGAATACTCATAAATCATGCAAAGTAAAGGAACCCTGTTCGATCAACATCAAGGCTTCAAATACTTTGTATTATTACCAGGAATTGAAACTTAAGGGGCACTTGGTTTGATGGAATGGTTTCAAGGGATTTGGATTTTGTGGAAGGATTTGGATTTGGATTTGGAAGGATTTGGGACCTTTGGCGTCTTTGGTTAGTAGGATTTGGAATAGAAATGAATTCCATTTTTTATAAATAATTTATAAAACAAATTATAAATAATATAAAATAATTAAATTACCTTTTTATCAATCAATTATTACAAAACAAATAATCAAAATGGGACCTTAAATTATTATTCCTTGTGTTCCTAAAATGTAGTGGGAATTGGATCTGTTTGATTATCAGTCGAGTAGTATCTATAATACCATTATTAACAAAGTAAGGAATTGCATATTTGCTTGTGAAAAATCAGTTACCCCCTTCCATCCCAAATAAGAGTTCACGATAGAAATGACAGAGTTTTAGATGTGCATGATTGTTACACTTTTTAGTTAACCAAATGACAACTTTGCCCTTAATTAATTCTTTTATCTTAACAACTCTTAAATATTTACCCTATAATTAAGAGTAGATTTGGAAAGTTAGTTATCCCTTTTTGAAGCTAGACGCTTATTTTGGTACAAACATATATAGAAATGGGGAAATTTACATAAATAACCAAAGCTGATAAGCGGTTTCACTTTTTTGCCATTTTCTAACCCAAAATCACTTTAGCCAATCCTTACGTAGAAGGCTTATGCATATGCGTTAAGGATTGGTTTTCAGCCAAAAAAAGGAAATATCCTTGCGCATATGCGTAAGGTTTCTTTTTTTATTTTATTTTTTGTCGAAAACCAATCCTTACACATATGCTTAAGCCTTCCGCATAAGGATTTGATTAAAAAGTGAATTTGGGTCGGAAAATGGCTAATAAGTGGAACCCTGTTGGCTAATTGGCTATTTGTGTAAATTTCCCAATAGAAATGTGGATACTTATTTTAGGACGGAGAAAGCATTTAGATACTTTGTAATGATCGAACACTACAACAAAATTGGTTTGTATGACACTATTGTAACGCCCCCCGGGTTCCACATTTGCATATAACCATGTATTTCGTATATCAAGAAATACAAATAATACACATTCGGTCCCAATAGTACAAGACGCTACATTACAAAATTTAAGAACCAAATTTTTCTATAACATTCTTGTACATGACTTGCATCTATAACAAGTATTCTAAAAATCCAACAGATAACATGTTGTTCTTCATAACCATTTAAGAACCAAATTTTTCCATACCATTGTCTTATCCCTTGCAATGCATATTTTTGAAACACAAAATGAGGGTTAGATCTTGAGGTCTAGTGGGAAATTCTTTTTGTACAATTACAGGGTGAAAAATCACCAAACCTGTTTTAAAATCACCTTTGTAAACATACAAATATATTTCAACCTTTTATAAGTCAAAACTCAAATATCATAATTCAATAAGAGTTTATAAATCTTCCTCGCCAGACATGGCATATAACCACTCAGGTCTTCGCATCACTCTGCGAAATTCTCAAAGTCCTCATATCCCACTATGTGGGATTAACCAGAGCTCCTCTGGCTCTTAAGGACCAGAGCTCCTCTGTAAGCCAGAGCAAAGCCAAACAAAACAACGTTATTAAAGACTTTAATCATGAAATCCAGATCATTCTTAAAAAAATGATATGAACATGTAAATATAGCCAACCATACCAACCAAAGCTTCTAGTCTCCAACTTCGAAAATAACTAAGGATGCATGACCAACAAGAGGCTCTCTGGACAACTAGAACCTCTGGTCTGTCTAAAGTAGAACTTATGAAAAATAAGAAGAGATAGAAGATGACAAATGAGATTTTAACATAACCAGAGTCCCTCTGGTCAAATATAAAAGTTAACCAGAGAGGCTCTGGTTTTCTACCATAGTTGTAAAAGATAAAGTTAGAAAGGTTTAACTTAAAGTTTGTATGAGAAGTCAAGAGTTTAGATACAGAGCTCAAATACAAAGCTCGTACTTGTTAAGTTTTATGATACAGAGCCTCTGTATAGCACATACAGAGCCTCTGGGTCAAAATATGAGTTTTGAAAAACTTAAAAGATTTTCCACCATAACCAGAGGCCTTCTGGTTAGTCTTGAAGACCAACCATCTGGGTTCTCATCAAACCTTTACCCTTTTGAACAGTTTTAAATTGTAACATCCAATACGCCAAAAACATTGTTTATTCAAAACACAGACTATTAAAGCCTCTGGCTATAAGCCATTTTCCTCCTCTGCATAACATCATTGTTATCATATCAATAAGAGCAACAAGTCTTCACATCACACAAAAATGATAACTCAGAATCATTGCATCATATAGATGCGATATCAAGAGGTATGATCAAAACTTAGATTTCACAATTGCCACCCTTATCTAAAGGTACATCTCTCCTTGATATGTCATTCTTATTCCCTCATAAAAACATAACCAAAACCGTCATTTTTACCAAAAAATGGCATCGAAACAGTTTCATAACAGAAACTTTATATCAAGAACTTCCACTGTTCTAAACCCAGTTTCAATATCAACTCAAAATGGTTTTTAAGAACAGTTTGCCTTTCTCAACTCAAAACAGTTTCAAAAACCAATTTATCTTACTTCCACATAAACATCAACCAATTCAAGTATTTCCAATACTAAACATATAAATGTTAATAACAACCTCACCTTATATGCACGTATACAGGAATGAATCTCACAGCAACAGATTCCAAATATGATCACATAATCAACTTCTTTGTTCTAACAGCTTCATGCAGACTTTCACACTAGATTACACATAGCAACTTTTCTCTCCTTTCTTTTTCTCTCAAAAGCGAACAAGTAAATAAGATAAAATCTTGTCTTCTTACTTTTATATGCCAAGCATAGGCGGTGAAGTTTTAATATTTTAAACTAATCACTCACATTCATCCCCATGACTAATATATATTATATATATATATTATTTATATATATATATATATATATATATATATATATCATAGGGGTGGAATTATAAACAAATAATCTAAAATCACCCCAATTATATAACCGGAACCCGGTTATCACAACTATATCATGTCCAAGTGTTCCAATAGTTTGCTTAATAGGACTTAAGTTTATAGGACCAAACAATTGTGTCATGTTTAAATGTGTTATAGTAAGTTGAAAAATGTCCAAAAAAGTTTTCTAGGACACTTTTGAAATAAAGTATTCTTTAAGTCTTTTATACGACATTATTTGAAGAAGTTTTACGAAAACAAGTGTCGTATAAAAAGATGTGCTCATATGACATGTCTTAAAAGTGTCATAGAAAAGTTAGTAGGACACTTTATTTCAAAGTGGTAAAAAAAACTTGTTAGGATGCTCAAATAGGGTTGGAACCAGGGGGTGGGGGGTGGGCGGGTAATGCATCCCCCATCCTTGAACCGGATCCCCGTTTAAGCCCCCTGTCCCGATGGGTTCTGGGCAAAGGAATGGGCACCTATTTAGTAAGAAACCCATAAAAACAATGTATTATAAAATTAAAATTATAGTGAATCATCACTACATTAATAACCAGTATTAAAAGTCAAGTATATTTTTCATTTACTAATAAGTTTATATATATAAAAATACATATATACACACACACATATTATATACATATATTAAATAAAATAAAAAAATTTAATCGGGGTCAGATTAGGGGCGGGTGATGTCATTCCGCCTCGCCCTGAACCCGCTTCAGATTTGAAAATAAATCTCCTTCCATCCTGATTACCCGCCAAAGAGGGGAATCTACCTGCCCCCCCCCTTGACCCCGCTTCAGATATGAAAATAAATCTCCTTCCATCCTCATTACCCGCCAAAGTGGGGAATTCCTGCCTCGTTACCCTTCCCTACGGGTAAATTTTCCATCTCTATGCTCAAATACGTCCTAGTATCCAATTGTAACACCTTTATATAGGATATAAAGGACGCATAATTGTTGGTGATATAGAAATTCTATAAACCAGTCTATTAGGACATTTAGACATCTTTGGCATCTACAAAAATTTATTTAGCTGTAGTGAGAGATAGGTAAGCTTTTGGGCTGAAACTTCACCAAAACTATAACTGATACATTTGTTTCCGGACGAATGCATCACCTTCATTTCGTATCGTTAGGTACTTCTATGAGATTGCTAATCCGTATGTTTTCTTCCTATCAAACAACCAACAGGTGGTTATTCCGTTACATCAACTCAAAGCAGTGAATGCTTCAAAAAGCAAAGCCAATCCTGCCGAAAAGTACATCCAGATCATATCCGTTGATAATCACGAGTTCTGGTTCATGGGTTTTGTAAATTACGACAGTGCTGTACAAAGCCTGCAAGGTGCGCTCCAATCCCATTATCAAGTGTAACCTCATATCACCACTCTGAGGTACATGATAATATACGCTCGCCTTTTACTCAATCATCTTGTGTTGCTGTTTTGTAAAAAAAGGAAGTTGGGTTTATATGAAGATTCATTTGCACCGACCACTGGTCGTAAATTACAGTCACTGCACAAAACCAGTCACGACATTGTGTTTATGCTTTTAGAACGGGTTCCATTTTGGTGATGGCTGATTGTGTAGTGACTGCTTGTGTGCCTTTTGTTCTTTCTTTTTATATGTATGTCAAATGTATTTGTGAAACTTTTGGTACATGAGAGTTTTAGTAAAATTTAGGGTTTGTGTGATGTTTGCTTTATGTGTTTTATTGCATACTTGTATGTTCTACATCACATATGGGATAACCGAGAGATGAATCGTTTGAAGTTTTATGTGAAAAATGATCGTTTATCATGTCGAGATTGCTATGTGCTTAGACGGTTGTCATTTTGGGTGTGTTTTTTGCTTCTTGTGTGGTCTTTTATATGGATGAGGCTGAAGGGGTGTTGTCTAGGGGCGTTTACTTGCAGCTTAGTGAGTTTAGTGATTTGGGTGGCATATTCCTTCGGCCATACATGAGTGTTTCGTACGGCTTAATCATCAAGCTATTAAGTCAAATGGCTATATGGAAAAAGCTGGGACCCTCACTTGTCCTTCTTAAGCCACCTCAAACAAATTAATAACATAAATGCCCTTAAAAAAATCAAGCCTCTTTTTTTGCCTTACTCAAACCCATCAGTCTCTCTTCTCTTGAGTAGATAGATTTATCCACATAGACATCAGACAACTTAACCCATAGAGAGATTAAAGGAAAAAAAGGATGTAAACTTAATGTGTTTTGTGGTAATGTAGTCGTAGATAATATAAAGCAAATGGGTCAATGTTTGATCCTTACTTTTTTTCCTCGTGCATTGTTTTGCTCACACTTTTGCATAAACCAAGGTTGGTCTCCACAAAAATAGCCACTATCTTTAGGGGTAGAGGGTGTGAATGGTTCGAGCTTTTAATGAGCTATTCGAGCTCGAGCTAGTTTATCACGAGCTCGAGCTTAATAATTCTCGAGTTTGGGTCGATCTCGAACATAATATAGAACCTGTTTAACTTAACAACCTCTGGACTTTATAACATTAATGTTTTAACTTGTCCCGTTCGAAAACTCAATCCAACTTTTCGAGTCAAGGCGAGCCATTCCAGCATACCCTTTTTTGAGCCAAACATGCTCATATATTTATTAATCTGCAACACCTTAGAATCACATTTGCATATAATCACATATTTCATATATCATAAAATATAAATTTACACATTTGGTCCCATTATATACAAAAGTAGCTACCAATTTTTTTTGCATTATCTCAATACAAGACTTGTATACATAACAAGTATCTAGGTACAAATAATATCATATCATCTCCAAAAATCTACATGCAAGCAATCATAAATTCTTCATAATTTCCCTTTCTGTTGTCTTCTGATTGTATCCGACCTGTAATATACATTTCAAAATACCAAAATGATGGTTAGACCATGAGGTCTAGTGAGGAATTCCTTTGATTGCTATTACATGGTGAAAATCATCAAAACACTTTTATAAAACCCATATTTGTATAAATAACAAATAAACAATGTTTTATTAAACAAATCTCTTTTGTTGCATCATGATGATGAGAGAATACCCATTTATCGCATCAAATAATCAAATAAACCCTCTATTGCATAACACATAAACTTGTCGCATCATATAGATAAAACCATAATTTCCCTCGCATCATAAGAATGAGACAACCTCATTTTCTCGCATCAAATAGGTGCGAGGACCCATATCATCGCATCCAATACAATAAACACACCTTTATTGATGCGACAATATGGATGCGACAACTCAATTTGTCGCATCACAAGGATGCGATAAAATCAACTCATCGCCATCAATAGGATGCGATAACAAAGTCATGGCATCATGAAGATGCGAGAATTCAAAGTCATCGCATCATAAGGATGTGATAACAGTTTTCATAAGAATCAAAAATCCCAGTTTTCACATACAGATGATTATGCCACTCTTATTCCAATCATTTGATATAAACATATCAAAATACAAAATTATGCTAAAAATAACCTAAAAACAGTTTCCAAAACTCTCCACATAAAGAACCATACAGTTCTTGTTCAATCATTGTAAGATAATTTTTTAAAAATAAAACTCACCTTGATTTCACAAAGAGATGCAGATGAACAACAGCAATTATTCAGATTAATATCCTTATTCTCTTTGGTTTCTGTTTCTGTTTCCTCTGCTCCAACAGACACATACACATAGAGTAAAATCTCTTTCTTGTTTTTCCTTCTTTCTTTTCTTTTTACATTCCCAATGAGATAAAACAAATATCTCATCTAATCAGTTATAATAAGAGGCGGTGTATGAGTTTAAAAATATTTAAGCACATAATCAAACTCGAGCTTAGTATTAATTTTTTGATTCCACCTCGACTAGCCTACCATTTAACTCGATTAACCTACCACTTGACTTGACTCAGCTTGTTTACACCCCTAGAATAGATGACATATTTACTTATATTCTAGACCCTCGTCTCGTATGGGACATATTGGATAGGCTTCCAGGCTCTGGTCTCGAATGAATATATCGAGAATAAGAATCTCATATCCCATAATTTCATGTCCACTTTATTTCCATCGTTCATGTGCTAGACATATCAACATTTATTGTAGAGAAAAAAAAAATATGAACTAAATATGTGCGTATAAAATAAAGTGTCGATATATCTTCACGTGTTTGGTAGAACTAGAAGGTAGCATTTAGTTTTGTGAGTGGATATTTTTATGGGAAATTGACTCAAATGACCGTTTCCCACACCTAAATAAGTCTCCTAACCAATTATCTCCTGAGTTCACCCAAATGTCACTATTTCCGCAATATCCAGGTCCGTAATATGTGCTAGGTCCGCAATATTAGCTAAAAGGCAAAAAATACAATTCAAATTCAACACAAATCTGCAATTGCGATGGCCAGGTCTGCAATCGCAATTGCGGCTTTTAGTTGTTAAGGGAGAGATGGGGGAACACTCGCCAGCAAGTACCTGGATAGACTAAAAGCAGGGGAAACCGTGACTTGAAGATCGTTTTCCCGTCTATTTGATCGGTAAGGCAGGCAACTCCTAGCTATGGGTGAGGAACGAGAAGGAGCCAATAATTGAGGATCAAGCAAAGGCCTTTGTTAGGAGCTAAAAGGGTTAGTCACTCTCTTATTTAGAGGGGACGAGATAGGGCTTGCTTGTCTTTCTCTCACACCTCACAGTCAGAATTTGGGCTAAAAGTCGTCCACATGCTCAATTCCTCTCCCTACGAGATAACTTGTTTGTAAAGATATCTGAAAGTAGCAATTCCTATACGAATGAGATAGGCAATTTGAAGGTGTTGATCCTCTCTCTTAGTGATTTGATGATAATCCCTTTTCTCTTTCACGTTGTATTTTTGTTTCTGTATTTTCAGTT
>NW_020201728.1:18163-18588 GCF_001531365.2 Cynara cardunculus var. scolymus
TTCCTCTTAAGGTTTGACACGCACTCTAAACCTACCATATTGCATTAAATGATCATTTAATGCACTAGGTATAAATAGAAGTATTTCTTCTCCATGCAGAGAGCGCGCATCTCTCTCTAACCTTATTCTTACTTCAACCATCTTCTAACTTAAGTAAATGATCTTTCTTTTTAGCAATCTCTTTTTTTGTATATGCTAAAGCTCTGTGTGTAACCAAAGATTGTTTAGATAGGTTTTCATTACCTTATCTTTCCGTAAACAGTCTTGTAAAATCTGTATTGATCTTTTCTATCAATATATATTTTAAATTTGAAAATACTGTGTTTGTATTCATTCCCCCTTCTACAAACTGTTTCTATTCTTGTAGACCCTTACAGGACCAACAAGTGGAATCAGAGCAGTGTTTTCTTTCTTTCCTTGTGTTT
>NW_020201728.1:20630-20985 GCF_001531365.2 Cynara cardunculus var. scolymus
CGGATGTCCCTCTTTCTGGAAGGTGTGGATCCTGAAATTCCACATTAYATAGAAAATGGACCATATATTCTATTTGCTATTGTTTCGGCTGTTCCAGCTACAGCTACGACAGCCGGGATTACTGAACGGCAGATTCTAAAGCTTCCACATCAGTGGAATAATGAGGACAAGAAGAAAATAGCTATAGACATGCGTGCTCGGTCAATAATAGCTATGTCTCTTCCTGATGAGATCTATCACTCAGTGATGAAACTCAAAACTTCTAAATCCGTATGGGATACTCTTTGTGTCCAATATGAAGRAACCACTCAGGTTCAGGAGACTAGAAAGATCAATTTAGTAAGACAGTATGAAA
>NW_020201728.1:21160-23574 GCF_001531365.2 Cynara cardunculus var. scolymus
ATGAGCAATCTCGTCAACTGAAAAGAAATCTTGTAAAATATTCCAGGGAAATGAAAAGCTCTCCTTTAGCTTTGATCTCTGAAGCTTCTTCAGTTGAAACCTCTACTCCTTTTGTTTCTACTCTACCTCCCGTGGTCATCACGGAGATAGATTCTTCTGAGGACATTCCTGAATTTGATGAGTCCCTGGCACTCCTGACTAAGTCATTTAGGAGGTTCGCCAGCAAAAGCAATTTCTGCAGATCTCCTCAGCTATCCCTCAAGGAGAAGCCAAAGTCTGAAAGAATAGACAAGGCTTCAGCTGTCTGCTACAACTGTCACCGGCCCATACATTTTGCAGGTGAATGCAGATCGAATAAGACTGCGATGCCATTTTCTAAGGCTTCTTCCTCATTCAGGACCAAAGATGATAAGTACTTGAAACTGAAGGAGAAATACAAGAAGATGAAAAACAACCAGCGAAAGGCTAAAGGCCTTATTGCTGAAGAGCATGACTGGGCTGAATCATCTGAATCATCCTCTGACGAAGAAGAGACAGCTTATGTTTGCTTGATGGCTATTGATGCTGACGAAGGATCTTCAAAAACATCTACCTCTTATGAGCCATCTTCTGTTACTTAGGTATGTATCCTGAATGAACCTTCTTCTAGTCTTTCTGCACTAGATACGCTAACAGTTGACCTTTACAATGCCCTCAATGGCAAATCAAAAGCTGAAATGCTTAACGTTGATCTTCATGAGCAATTAAAGATTTGTCATTCTAAGATCAAAGATCTGACCTCTGTTGAGGAAAATCTTAAAGATCAGGTTATTGTAAACCAAGCCCTCACTGTTGAACATGAGAAAGCTGTCGCTGAGGGTGAGCGAGCAATCGCTGAACTCAAGGCTGAGAAAGCTACCATTGAAGGATGGTGCAAAGCTTCCCTCAAGGTCTCTGAGATCATTAACGCTCAGATCCCTGCCAAGAAAACGATCGGTCTAGGATTCTGTTATGATCAGGAAGAATGTGTTAAAGACAAGTCCATGCTTAAATTCTATACTTTTGTCTATTCTATTCCCAATACTTCTTCCTCTCAGTCCTCTTCCTTTACTGAGAGTCATCTTGAAGGAACTCCTTTGAGTTCTAGTTGCAAAGACAAAGGTAAATCCACTGTCACAGCATCCCTTCCTAAGAAGTATAACAAGATAAATAGATCTAAATCTATTCCTTCAACTTGTAAAACTTCTTCCTCTTCAGGGACTAGGAAATCTGAATCRCATCAGAAATCTAAGTCACAGCTCAGGGWGAACTTTTCACCTAAGDAATCCATTCCCTCAAAGGTTCCTCCWAGAACCAATGAGAAGGGAATCCTTGGAGCTGGTCCCACTTCTAATCTGATACTTCCTGGCCCTAAAGCTACTCTTAGYTTTAGGAAGTGTAAACACTGTGGTGAAAGAACACATGTTGCCAGTAAGTGTCCTTCTATCGTCAAAACTGGTTCACCAGTTTTGAGCAAGAAAGTAACCAAAGTTGAGAAATCAACTAAAGTGAAATCATCCACAAAGACTGCCTCTGCAGTCAAGGTGAAGAAAACCATTGAAGCCTCTTCCTTAGGCTTAGTGAAGACAACTCCAGCTGAAGTCTCTTCGTCAGACTCAGTGAAGACTTCCACTGAAACTACCTTGGTAGTATCAAGGGTTGTTCCTCTTTCCATTCAAACCTCCTCAGGTTTAATGATGCCATCTTCTGATAATGATTCTTCAGTATCAGATGATGAAGCCTCTAACAAAGCTGGACCCATATAGTTGGGTACCAATAGCATTTCTTATTTTATTTCCTTGTTCAGGATGTCAAAGGCATATGGTATATGGACATCGGATGTTCAAGACATATGACTGGAGATATCTCTCTTCTGTCTCACTTCAAGGAAGAAAGAGGTCCTTCCGTTACCTTCGGTGGAAATGGAAAAGGATATACTAAAGGTTTTGGTATATTATCTGTAACACCCTAAAAAAACATCTATAAATATATATATTTAATGAAAACTAGAACTTGATATAAAATTCACCCAACAATAGGGTAAAATGAAGCGTTTACATAACAATTAAAGAGGCCATGGATAACAACCTACTAATTTAATCAATCGCTATGACTATATTAAAGACGGGTGTTTCTATCGGCTCCGACAAAGGTCGTAACATCAAATATAGCAACGCTCCGAAATACCAAAAGCTTATACAAAAGTCTTTTTCGAGACAACGCTCCTCTCAACCCATCTTAGCCCCGCCGATAAAGGAACCTGTCAAATAGTTATAACGAGAGAGAGGGGGTTAGGCTTACGCCTAGTGAGTCCAAACAAAAGAGTTTACGTAAACATAAAGGAACATACATAAAAATATACATGTAAATAGTTGACGTAACTTTAAACAGGAATA
>NW_020201728.1:23804-29741 GCF_001531365.2 Cynara cardunculus var. scolymus
TCATGTAGTCGGCCGTGATCTTAAGCTCTTTACCTCGGTAATTACACAATAATCACAATGCCTATTACCGAGTGAAAGTGAGAGGATGATTTGATGATTACATAATAATCACAATGCCTATCACAAACTTACACCATCATTCCCACGAATAAAATAAAACGATATACATGCACTATATAAATATAAATAATGACGTAGTATCGTACAATATTCATATATATAGAAAATGAGTCATAAATAATACGAGGGAGAGTCAAGACATTCGAAGATGACGGGGGAGACCCGATTTACCGTTAATTATGACGGAACACGAAATAAGTCATAATTCGACGTTAGAGAGCATCGTTTGTAAGTTTAATACCATTGACCTCAACCCAGCCAGTCATGAAGTCGGTCGCGATCTTAAGCTCTTTACCTCGAAAATTACATACTAATCACAATGCTTATTTTCGAGTGGGAGAGTGAGGGTGGTTTGGAATTTACACAATAATCACAATGCCTAACTCCACTTCACACCATCCTTCACGCAAGAAAACAAAGGAATGATCCTCCATGCCACTAGGCCTATTACATTCGAGTGGCACACCTGGAAATGTACCATAAGCGTGACATGGATGAGTGTGGAAGCAAGTAGCAAATAGATAGCACATGTCTAGCAAATAGCAAGTTAAGTAGCCCCATAAACTCACAGTGCTTTTCAATACTCAAAAATCGAGCCAACTTAGGCTCTACGTCCATATACGTCTAAATATCGTCCAACGGTCACTCTGGAAGGACCAAGTGAGCTTATTTAACACCGATAATATGTACTCAAAGTTTCATAAAGATCCGACAACAAAAACTTAACGAAACTTAATTTAAACTCATTGTAGGCACTATAATTCACAGCTCAAAATTAACTTTTTATCAGTTTTGAGGCGCAAATATAACCAACTAGAAGTCTTATTTCTAAAAAGTTTCTAAAGGACAGGTTTAGATCTACATATAAGCTTTCTAAGATGTTCATAATCGTAGCAATCCAAGCTACGGTTAAGAAGTTATCGCACATTCAAAACAGCATMTYGGRTAGATTYGRTGCTGTCAAATTCACCAACTAAATAGGCTAAAATCCATATTTTGGGTTCAATCTTTATTCCAACAATCAAAATACCATCTAACCATGTTTATATTATTGATTTCAAGATCAATACTCAAGAATTTCACCAAAATAGTCATTAATGAAGAAAATCAAATGAATGATCCTCCATGCCACTAAGTAAAAGGTTTTTTTATAATTCAACATCTAATAATGCTTAGAGAAATGATTATGTTTACCGGGTGATCAAACCCTTTTAATCCCAAACTAATCATCACACCTAAGTGGGTAAGTGCAGTAAGTTAAGGCATAAAATAAGCGTAATGTATCCTTTCAATGGCATATAGTTCTATGTACAAATTAAGATGGACTCACCTTGTAGGATTTAGAGGAAATCCCAAAAATCTCGACTGAAGTTGTTGTTTCTGATTAGACTTCCAAACTTGTGCGCCAAACAGTTGCTTGTTGTCTGCCTCGGTCTGCTGCGCGCCAAGACAACTGCTTGCTGCCCGTGTCGGCCTGCTGCACGCCAAGACAGCTACCTGCTGTCCGTCTCGGTCTACTGCGCGCCAAGACAGCTGCTTGCTGTCCGTTTCGGCCTGCTGCGCGCCAAGACAGCTACATGCTGTCCGTCTCGGTCTGCTGCGCGCCAAGACAGCTGCTTGCTGTCCGTCTCGGTCTGCTGCTCGCCAAGACAGCTGCTTGCTGTCCGTTTCGGCCTGCTGCGCTCCAAGACAGCTACCTGTTGTCTGTCTCGGTCTGCTGCGCGCCAAGACAGTTACTTGCTGCTTCCTTCCGTCCGCTACGCGACCAAACAACAGCTGTATTGCTGCTTCTCGTAACCTAACAGCAACAACAACTGCTTCTTCTTGCCTCAACAGTAGCTACGGCTGCTTTCCTCGCGTCACAACAGCAGCTACTGCTGCACTTCGACTTCTACCTGTTGCGCGCGCCTGACTGCAGCGACAACTGCTTCAAGTTCTGCCTACTATCATTGCCCAAACAGCAGCTAAGGCTGCTGTTTCGTTACCTGTCTGCTGCGTGACCCACAGCAGCAACAGCTGTTTAGACTTGACACTTTTCTTCGCCCAAACAGCAGCTAAGAAGGCTGTTTCATAACGGTATGTCGCGCAGACAAACAGCAGCTACGATGCTGTCTTTTTTTGTCCTTCAAACCAGCAGCTACGGCTGCTGTGTTTTTCTTTTAAGCCAGACAGTTACGACTGCCTTTCATGCTCGAAGTCCTTTAATCTTTCGCCCAAAAACAGCAGTTGTGGTGAGTTGCTCGAGTTTAATCAGCATCCATGGTCCTCTTCTTTGTGCGACTGCAGCTATGGCTGTTCTTCTACAAACCTGATTCTCCACAGCCCCCAAAAGATGATCTCCCCTCTCCTTCTCTTGAACGGGAACCGTACCCTCCTTCACCAGCCCTCTCTATATTTCCTTCTTCAGTTCCCACGATCCAGCCCCCTTTTTCCTCCTTCCTTTTTTTTCTCTCTTTTTCTTCCACCCATGAAGGAAGAGTGACCTAATATCAAGTTTAGTGAAGGTAGGACAAGACCAAAGTCCACTAGTCTGCAGCCCCCCCCCCCCTTTCGATCTTTTCAATCACCTTAATGACTTTGATTTTTCTTTTTGAAAGGATCAAAAAGAAAAGGCCTATTGACTAATGGTTATAAACTTGCAGTTATAAAACATAAATATCACTAACGAGAAGGAGTTTCCTTGACGTGCCTGGAACAGAGAATGGGGGAAAATCACGAGTGTTACAATCCTTCCCACCTTGTATTAAATTTCGTCCTCGAAATTTTAGCTCACGCGAAGAGGTGGGGATAACGTCTCTTTAAGTCTTCTTCCGCTTCCCAAGTTACGTTCGACCCACGGTGATGTTTCCATTGAACTTTAACTATGACAATTTCTTTACGCCTCAACACTTTGGTCTTCTTTTCTAAAATGGCTTCTGGTTCTCCAATGCACCGGTTGTTCTCGTCCACGAGAATTTCCGAAAGTGGTATTACACTTTCTTCTTCCGCTAAGCACTTACGAAGGCAGCACACATGGGGAGTGTTGTGGATTCCAGCCAATTCCGGTGGTAGTTCTAGTTTATAAGCTTGCAGTCCCACTCTAGCCAAAATTTTGAACGGTCTGAGGAAACGGGGGCTGAGTTCTCCACGCTTCCCAAAACGGGTAATGCCCTTCGAGGGAGATACTTTTAGCATAACGCGGTCGTCCACTTGGCATTCTATAGTTCGGCTCCTTTTAACTGCACAACTTTTTTGTCGATTCTGAGCCGCCTTTAAGCGCTCCCGAATACACTTCCCCCTTTTCGGCCGTTTCCTACACGATTTCGGGACCGGCGAATGGTCTCTCACCCGTTTCAAGCCAACATACCGGAAAAGGTTCTAAGGTGTCGTACAAGTTAAAATAGAAGAGTAATTGTACATGCACCTAGAAATCATGCATTATGAGATAAACACAAAATAATATATTGGACTAGCTTAGGCAATTCAAGACTATTTGCAACCACCAGGCTTAATGCTAGAACATCTGTACCTAGAGGCTCACCACATCAAATGGTCGATAAAAACTACTAAACCATGTTTCAAACTCTTCAAATTAGATTAACAAGAATCAAGTTAAACATCATTGTTACAAAAATTCATTGACCATAAAGTTCACTGTGCTCACTTTTGCCTTCAGTCTCTAATCTGCTCATGACTAGGAAAAACATGCTAATATACCAAGCACGCATAAAAAAAACTAGCTACCTACTTCAAAGATGATCTTGTTCGGTGCAGCATGTGCCATACTACCTCACCAACATAAGCCCTACGGCATCAAGATAACTTATACTTGGTCCGTCTGCATATATTGTCAAGCTCCATTTCCTTCTCCTCTAACTCATCAATATCAGCATCAGGGTTTCCATCAAGCCACTCGATTGTCTCCTTGATCTCATATTCTATCTCTTCCAAGTCTTTAACACTAAGCCCCATATCCATAATTAGACTCAACCGGATCTTGTATCGATTTAAGTTGACTCTCAACCGAAACGCATAGTCATTTAAAGCTTTATGGGCCATCGCCTTCTCTATGTGTGCTTCCTCCTCTTGCTTACATCGTTCAGCATCTTTAATCGTTTTGGCAATCTCCGCTTTTGACAGGCCACCGCCGTCGGTTATCTTGATCGCTTTGTTCCTGCCAGTAGTTAATTACCTAGCTGAGACATGCAGGATCCCATTGTCATCTATCTCATAGTATATTATGATTTCAACTTCCCTCTTTCATTTTCATCAAAATCATGGAAGATATCTCTTTAGTAGAAAAATCCTTCTTTTCATCCTCGTATTTTACTACAATCTTTGGCTTGTCGCCACTCCCAGCCACCACTTCAAAAGGTCACAACTTATTGTCTTCCTGAACAACTTCGTCACTTACTCTTCTTCCAATCAATTTGGTGGCGGTTATGTCATGGTCATATAGAGGTTAAACCATTGATGCATGAGCATCTCATCAAGTTCCGTTACCAGTCTACTTCGCTGGTGTAACAAGCTGAAGCTTCTATCCTTTTGTTATATAAGTCATGTTCAATTTGAGTAGGTGCTCAGGTTGTAACATAAGTTCTGATTATCGAGCAAGGTGAACCACAAATGCCGATTCCTCACATTTGCATTTCCTTTGGTTAGTGTCGACTGTAGTTTGAGGCTGCTGCAAATCTTAAATTGCCACCTCTCGAATTTCAGGTAACCAAAGAAGCCCAATATATTCTACCATTGCGTTTTACCTTTGTTCCTATAGAGTGGCACCACCACACTAAGCCTCTATTATTTAGGCATCTGGATAATCCCGAGTGTGATGTTGAAGAACTCAGGTAATCACTGCATCCCCATCCGACAAAAGGGACTCGGATCAGCTTTTTAGAGCATAAAATTTTCCGCTTGGTTCTCTACCAACCAATCCATCCCGATAATGACATCGAATCCTCCTATACACAACTTCTACCAATCTCACGTACCAGAACCTGACTACCATTTGCTATCTCTATGATCAACGCATTCATAAGTCTTTGCAATAACAATAAGTTCGAGCACGCTTATGTTTAGCTAAGTGAAATTTCGAATAGGTTATATATAAGGGTCCTCAATCTCGTCGTCGCAGTTCATGAATCAAGAATCTTCGTTGACTCTAAGGCTCTCTTATGTTAGGGTTCCTACCCATAACTCACAAATTAATGTTCACAATCTCAGCTTAAATCTAGGCGTCTAAGCCCCTTACCTAGTTCGCTTAAGCTATTGCTTTGATACCAACTTGTAACACCCTAAAAAAAACATCTATAAATATATATATATATATTGAAAACTAGAACTTGATATAAAATTCACCCAACAATAGGGTAAAATGAAGCATTTACATAACAATTAAAGAGGCCATGGATAACAACCTACTAATCTAATCAATCGCTATGACTAGGTTAAAGACGGGTGTTTCTGTCGGCTCCGACAAAGGTCGTAACATCAAATATAGCAACGCTCCGAAATACCAAAAGCTTATACAAAAGTCTTTTTCGAGACAACGCTCTTCTCAACCCATCTTAGCCCCGCCGATAAAGGAACCTGGCAAATAGTTATAACGAAAGAGAGAGAGGGGGTTAGGCTTATGCCTAGTGAGTCCAAACAAAAGAGTTTACGTAAACATAAAGGAACATACATAAAAATATACATGTAAATAGTTGACGTAACTTTAAACAGGAATAGAGACAGTGAGACCTGAATAACTCGAAGTGGAACAATAAAACATCCGAAGATGACGGGGAGACCCGATTTACCGTTGATTATGACAGACACAAAGTAAGTTATAGATCA
>NW_020201728.1:30276-31877 GCF_001531365.2 Cynara cardunculus var. scolymus
ACTGTCTCTATTCCTGTTTAAAGTTACGTCAACTATTTACATGTATATTTTTATGTATGTTCCTTTATGTTTACGTAAACTCTTTTGTTTGGACTTACTAGGCGTAAGCCTAACCCCCTCTTTCTCTCGTTATAACTATTTGCCAGGTTCCTTTATCAGCGGGGCTAAGATGGGTTGAGAGGAGCATTGTCTCGAAAAAGACTTTTGTATAAGCTTTTGGTATTTCGGAGCGTTGCTATATTTGATGTTACGACCTTTGTCGGAGCCTATAGAAACACCCGTCTTTAATCTAGTCATAACGATTGATTAGATTAGTAGGTTGTTATCCATGGCCTCTTTAATTGTTATGTAAACGCTTCATTTTACCCTATTGTTGGGTGAATTTTATATCAAGTTCTAGTTTTCGTTAAATATATATATTTATAGATGTTTTTTTAGGGTGTTACATTATCCAACGGTACAACAACTTTCAAACGCGTTGCATACGTTGAAGAATTGAAGCACAATCTTCTTAGCATCAGCCAACTGTGTGATAAAGATTATACAGTTAAATTCCTCAAGAATTCTTGTCATGTTCTCGACAAAGATGATAAGGTTGCTCTAACCGGTTCTCGTCTAGAGAATGTTTAYATYATCAACATGAATTCTCCTCTCACCGAGAATAGTTGTTTTTTTTCTAAGGCCTCTTCAGATATTAACTGGTTATGGCACAAACGACTATCTCATCTCAACTTCAAGACATTCAGTGAGCTGTCAAGAAATGATCTTATCACCGGTCTTCCTCAACACTCGTTTACAAAGGAATCTCTTTGCTCAGCTTGTGAAAACGGAAAACATACAAGAGCTAGTTTCAAGTCGAAACAAATCTCTTCAGTGACCGCGCCTTTTCAGCTACTGCACATAGATCTCTTTGGTCCTGTCAACGTGCAATCCTTAGCTGGAAAGAAGTTCACACTTGTCATTGTTGATGAGTATGTCAGGTATACTTGGGTATTCTTTCTAAGATCCAAGGACGAAGCACCTGAAGAAATCATTTCGTTCATCAAAAAGATAGAAGTACTAAACAATGTTAAAGTACGCTCTATTCGAAGTGACCATGGTATTGAATTCAAAAACAGTACTATGGATAACTTTCTTGAAGACAAGGGAATCTCTCACAACTTTTCTTCTGTGAGAACTCCTCAGCAGAACGGGGTCGCTGAAAGAAGAAATCGAACAATCATAAAGGCTGCTCGATCAATGCTCAGCGAATCTCGTCTTCCAACTCAATTCTGGGCTGAAGCCGTCAACAATTCTTGTTTAACTCAAAACCGATCGCTGATCGTAAAAAGATTCAAGAAGACGGCCTATGAACTCTTCCATGGACGAAAGCCCTCAATAAGCTCTCTTCACATATTTGGTTGTACCTATTACATTCTCAACAACCGCGACCAACTTGGAAAGTTCGATCCCAAAGCTGATGAAGGAATCTTTCTTGGATATTCTTCCATATCCAAAGCCTTCAGAGTATTCAACAAACGAAGACAAACAATAGAGGAATCTATTGATGTCACTTTTGGCGAATCTCAATCAGCTAATTCAAAACCCATCTCTTTTGATGA
>NW_020201728.1:33945-35198 GCF_001531365.2 Cynara cardunculus var. scolymus
AATGGTGATATTGAACTTCACTTCGTTCCAACTGAGTATCAACTCGCTGACCTTTTCACCAAGCCTHTTGATGAGACAAGATTTAATATCTTGATCAGCGAATTGGGAATGTTGAACACTGAAGATTAACCTTCAGTCATTGAAACATCACTCAGTAAGTGAAATGATTCAGTGTTCTATACTTAACACTGAACTCTTGGGTAAATATATCTACTCTCTTAATGTATGATTAGTCTCTCTTTTCCAAAACTTAAAAAACTCTCACCGAATATTCTCTTTTTCAGTGATAAAATGTTTTTTAAAAGGTGGTCTTAGTGATTCTCTATACTCACCACATCTTAAAGTATATTTATATACTTTATCTTAAAAATCTAAAACGATCAACTGACTCTTTTCTTCAGTGATCAAAAAGTTTTTTAAATGYCAGTTTCAGTGATTCTCTTCACTAAAACATGATGTCTTAAAACCATCACTGAATACTTTCTTGTTTTCAGTGCTAAATTGTTTTAAATGAAGTCTCTTAGTACTTTTTTAAACCGAATGACTCTTCATATTCTTAAAAACAATTTTTATTTTTAAAAGAAAATAATAAATGCACGTCTTTATGACGACATTCTCTGTTTTCCATAAGCGACGGTTTGAGACGCGCAAAATGACTTGTCATTATGCTACCTCATTAAATGTCATCCAATCGTGGATGAGATCGTGACACATTATTCATCATGACCACTTTTTGAACCGTCGTCTTTTCTCTCTCTCATATTTCTTCTCTCTCTACTCTTACCTATAAATATGAGATTTCTTATTCACTTTTCTCTTTACGCTTTCAAAAATCATTAGACGAACATCTGCTAATATTTTTCCAAAGCAAGAACACTCTTCAAACCCTTTCTTTTCGACCTTTCCTCTTCAACACAAAGGTCGGGATCATTTTCTTTCTTCTTCTTTGTTATAAGAAATCTGTTTAATGTGGTTAAGAACTTTGTTCTCTTAATACATTAAACTAAAGATTTTTAATTATTTCCTTCTTGATTAACAAATTTGTTTCTTCATACACATTCTACTTGAAAAAYCCTAATTTTTTATGGTTTTTTCAAATGAAGTTTTTCCTTGTTTAAAAACTTTTTCTATAATCTTTTAACCATATATTCTTGGTACATTTCTAACCCTTTATCTTCCTGTTTATGTTGTTTATTTAACAAAATGCAGATGGCTGCCAAGAATGTCAACTTCACCATTGACGAGATCTTTAT
>NW_020201728.1:36418-39504 GCF_001531365.2 Cynara cardunculus var. scolymus
CATACGGATGTCCATCCTCTCGAGGACATCTTTGCTCCCACCAGTGACACTCCTTTCGATGTCACTGAAGGCCCCTCAGGTATTCTATCTTTCTACCCCTTCATTTCTTCTAACATTGAGTCTTTAGCTCACACTTCTTTTTTTTGCACGTCCTTCTTTGATGCATCAACCTGATGCTCAAGAAGTGAAAGAAGGAGAAAGAGAGAAAGATGATGGAGGAGATGAGGATGTCAATGATGACTATGACATGACATCAGATATCAAACTTCTCCTTCCAGCCGTTGATACCGTTCTCTACAAGGTCAACGAAGTTCACCAAGAGATGCCCCGCCAAGGCGATCTTGATGCGAACTTCCTAGCCCTTTAGGCGGACGTTCAAGAAGTTCAGAGTCAGCTCCAGACTCTCCAAGAAGTTTTTCACGCCAACAACGACGCCATTGCTGTTCTTCACAGCAAGGCTGACGATGCTCAGGCGATAGTTGATCAGCAGCTTGGACTTCTTCAGCAAATCCTGGATGTTGTCCGTCAACCAGCTCCAGTGAGTGCACCCTCTTTCTCTGTCGATGATCGCGCCCAGCTCCATGAGACGCGTGAGGCAACGAAAACTCTAGACAATGCTTTGCAAAGGCTGGAGGAATCCATGGTTCTCCAGCAACAGCGCTTGGACGAACTCTCTGGCCAATTCTCTCGGGTCTTAGCCAGAGAGGGGGAGATGAGGTCCAACGTTGGTGGATCATTTGATGCTGCTCCTACAGCTTCTCAGGTTGTTGGTCCAGTATCAGCTTTAATTGCAGTTGAAGCGGCCGAGGCTCTCGAAGCTGAAGCAGTTGCTGCTCCTGTAATCACGTCCACCGAAGCTGCTTTAGCTGAGGTTGACGAAGCCATCCTTAGGGATGATGTCCATACCGTCACTGCTGCTGGTGATGATGATAATGTTGATGAGGATGAAGATGATGATGATGAAGATGATGATGAACCTGTCATTCCAGACACCGGAGATGATCTAGATGGTGACAACGATAATGATGATGAAGATGACTTTACCATCAAGTTCCAGAAGCCATCAACCGTTACCAAAGGTGTTGCCCTCGGGGAATCTCCATCCCAGGGGGAGCAAAGGCAAGGCGAATCGACTCCATCAGAGAACCAGGACCCCAAGTCGAAAGGCAAGGCGATCACTGAAGAAGGTAACTTGAAGGTACTTTTCTTAGGCCCTCAACAAACCTTATTTGAAGACTCTACCTCTCAGGTAGTGATCACTTCAGAGTATCAACTTCATATCCCTTCAACAACCTGCGATCGACTGGAGTGGGTATCTGATCAACCCAGCTCTTTTGCTCCAACAGACCAGCAGATATCATAACTTAAGGAGTCGCTCGACCAGACTAGAGTAAAAATTCATCTTCGTACCTCTGGTGGTGGTGAGTTTGACTTCCTATCTGAAGCTGAAAGACTCGTGGCATTAAGGGCTGAAGAAGAGCTAGAGCTTCAGAAGAAGCAGACTGAAGACAGCTTAAAGCTGGCCAAGTCACTAACTGCTAAAGTCCTTCCCAAGAAAAAGTCCAAGAAAACAGTGAATGTTGTCCAGGCCCAAGCTAAACTTCTTTCATTGGCAGAGGCTGAACGCAAGAAGAAGCTGAACGCAAGAAGAAGCTGAAGCTAGAGGACAAGGATAAGCAATGGAGCGAAGCAAAGCTGAAAAAGAGACTAATAAGCAATGGAGCGAAGCAAAGCTGAAAAAGAGACTAAGTCCCCGCCCAATCATCAGCGTCAGCATCAGCGGACGATCTAAAGATGGTGGAACACTGGTCTCAATGCTCATCACCAAGGACAATCTTAATGTCGTTACCGAGTATCCTTCCTACCTTGGCCGCTATGGATACAGCGAATGGATGGAGATCAGACAAGTCATTCAGCAATCCAAGTCGAGACACAAGACACTTATCGAGGACACCATCAACGAACTCATCAAAAGGATGTCCAGGTATGTCAAGGTCCCTGACCGGCTAACTCTGAAGAAAGGTGGGAAGAAGAAACTAAAGCTCTATGATCCTAATGATGGACCATTCCTAAGGAACGAACATGAAACAAAGTTCTCCTTAGATGAAGTCTTGAAGGGTCATATGAGGGTCGACATTTCTATGCGGAATCTTGACTTGCCAGATAAGGGTCCCTATACACCCAACTCTGTGCATTTTAAACCTGAGTTAGGAGTTATACTCCTTGACTATGAAGGTGAAGTCAAATTTCAGAGAATGTCAGAGCTACGTCTATGTCCAATGGATCACTTGGTGTATCTTTTGCTCTGGATAGATGATAGCATGCCTGGAAGAGTCGTTGATCTGAAGATACGAAGGGAATTCCTACATCGAATAAACCTTGGTGAAAATGTACCTGATTACATAGATCTAAGTGTTCTAGTATAAGGTTCTCTTTGTAACAACAATCCACTCTTCCTTGTAACTTCATGTACTATATCTCCTTTCAGTGATTATACTTATATTCTGTAAGATGAGTATTCCATGTACTTCACTGAAAAATATCCCTGAAAAAAGTAATAGGGACACAAGTCTATGAGTTTCGATGTTACTTTTTCCATTCACTGACAGTCTATAAGTCAGTGAATAAGCCAGTTTCAGTTTCCGTACTTGTAATTTTCTTAGATATAACTTAAGAAAACTTCTCAAGCTGAGACTGACCAAACTGAAAAAGATCCCAAAATAGTAAAAAGGGACATGTACTTTATATGTAACTTTTCCTTACTATTATTTGATAAGATAACCTTCTTTGTGTTATCTTGTTATCATCAAATAAGGGGAGATTGTTGATTCTCTCTCTCAGTGATTTGATGATAATCCTTTTTCTCTTTCACGTTGTATTTATGTTTCTGTATTTTCAGTTTCAGCGATCATCACTGAGTATGTTCAGTGATCGCTGAAGAACTTGCATTGTAAATCTATCAGAGACAGCAATACTTCAAGAAGACAACACTCACACCAAAGAATCTTCAGCAAACGTCGAAGACTGAAACTGAAGATTAGAGACTGGCGAGTACGTGATCTGAAGCGGTATTCAGTGATTACAAG
>NW_020201728.1:39994-53416 GCF_001531365.2 Cynara cardunculus var. scolymus
CCCCCCTTCTACAAAATGTTTCTATTCTTGTAGACCCTTACGGGACCAACAGAAGGGTTAGAGGCTAAGAAGGTAACTAGCTGAAGATGGCACATTGAACACAAACCAAATCAACTGAAAGGATAGAAGCAATAGCAACTGTCACGCCCATATTTTTTTTTCTTTTTGAGTGTCGTGACGTCATTCCTAATAATTTATGCCATGAAAAAATATACGAACTTAAAAAATTTCAGACATAATGTGTTTAACACAATTCATTACATAATTGCGGAAACGTAAAATACTTTAACGTAATCAATGCTAATTAAGATATCTAATCACGCATGATTCAAAATATAGTCTTGTCTTTCTTCATTCAACTCGTCTAATGACAATTGGCACCTGAGATATATACATGTATAGTATAAGCTAAAAGCTTAGTGAATACAATATGGTTTCATGATCACATGCATATATAAACAGTGTTTTAATGTATTTTAGTTATTATCTTACAAGTGAGGCCTTGACTCGTCACTTTTCTTTGGCCAAGACCTCGGAATTGCAAGCCCTCATTTCATGTATAACCCACCCTGTATGGTGGACGAATCATACTAGTTGCATACCATTTATTTGCAATACTCACTCATTAATGCAAATCTCTTCGTGACATGCAATATACATCTCATGCAAGTTACAACATAAATCACATATATATCATCGTCATCTTTCACATTATACACATATTTGAATATCATAATAATATTATCAAGTTATCACAATGTTTCTCATCAACATCATCTTTCATATCATGCATATATACTTGAATATCATATACATTAATACAATCAAGTTACCATCATATGCATATAAACACATTATGCAAATATCATGGATAAAATACTTTGTAATAATCATGTATATATCCCATAAAAATATCATAATCTCACCTTGAATTGTTAGCGTTTGATAGGTTGTTTTTCTCGAAAATCGCAACCTACATGATAATTCATATCATTCCTAAGCAACTTAGATAATCATAACTAAACTGATCATTATTTTCCAATAATCTTATCACGACTAATCTTAACAATTTTTATTGATCAACCCCGATACCATCATATCTCATATTTCGCTCAAATATTTTCTTGAAATATTATTAATAATATGACGTCGTTATAATATTAATTGTCGCTCGTATATTTTATAAAAATGTGCAATACACTTCACATTTTTTTGAACAATAAATATTTTACCAAAATAGCTAAACTAAATATTTTGCAACGTATATAATGTTTTATGGCTTCATATTTTAACTATCAGTAACAAAAAAGATTATAACTAAGTAATGAAAACAAATGCTTATTATTATAATCAAATGACCTTTGGCCTAGCGCTATCGTAGTCTTTGGTTTCGTAGGAGGTCAGAGGTTCAAACCTCACCAAAAGTAAGGAAGGTCGCTGAGTTTATTTTGTTGTCTTATTGAGCTCTTGGTTCATTAGAGTACGGGCATCTTTTGGCATCCAAAACCATTGGACCGACCCTTAAAACCTAATCTCCTCTCTTCTTCAAAAACAACGCCTTTCCCAACTCCCTCTACGCTTCCAAGGATCAAATTTCAGTCAAGAAGAGGAAGAAAACTTTGTTTTGATTGAAGTATGGACTAACATTCGATTAGCGTCGCTCTTGTGGGTACCGATAGAAGTGTTTTTGCTTGGACGCTTGTTTCTACATCAATTTCTTCCAGATCTACATCGAATCTTGGCTTTTGGAATTCGTTTTATATAAAGTTTTTGTTTTTCCGCTGCTTTTATTTATGTTGTATGGATAAAAAGATTTTAAACATACCCTATATTTCCAACTACATCCCTGACTAGCAAATCATTTCCCTAACGATAAATAACCCTAAAACTATCCTTTACAATAATGCTATAAAACCTTACGGTCGTTGTCTCACATAAGCTAAATACTGAATAGATAAATGTTTAAAACTGATCTTTCTAACCACTAATAATCCCGTTACATGTTTTTTAAGACATCGAAACACTGAATAAATATGTATATAAAAATTAAAAATAATACAAATGAACTGTTTACGTCACCTGAATTTTACCAATAATTTTGAAGATTCCAATTCTCTAACATTAGGGTTCCTAATCATTTGCAACACAATCCCACCATTTCTTTTGTGGACCAATCCTGTCCCTCGTAACTCACCTGTTGACTTTGACCTATTCATCGTTACCATAGACCCTTTCACACCCAATCCTTGCCCCCCTCCTCTTCTCCTTCCCAAACCCGAATCCAACGGTGCAGCTTTAATATCGAGGACTGAACCTATAGATTTAGATCTCGCCGCGTGGCGAGATTTGAGGCAATCAGGACCGTTGGATTTGGTCTTTAATGGTACGCTTGTTGCACCGGATACTTTCCTGGTCCTTCTACTCGAAGCCCTCGAAGCTTTGACCGTCTCGGTACTCTCATTCAACGGCTCATATTTAATCGACGGCGGTGGCGTTCTCCTGACGCGCCGCCGTCCCAAAACCAGAGATGTTATTCGCTTACCGGCGGTGATCAAACACTGTACCACCTCCGCCATTCCCGGCCGCTTCTCCGCCGTCGATTTCACACACCTTGCCGCCAAAACCGCGAGCTGCCTCACTCCGGAATTATCTGATGATATCTCAATGTTCGGATCGAATATCTCGGCGTATTCACCGGATCTTATGAATGGCGCCGCCCAATCCACCACCGACGGCGGACTGTATTTTAGGTCAATCGCGTTTCGGCCGGATAAGATCTCCAGTAAAAGAATGCCGAAGCTGAAGACGTCACTTTTGGCGCTGAGATCGCCTGGCGCAAGATAGCACGGATCGAGGTAACCTAACGTCCCTGCCGGCGGCGTGCATTGGATTTTGACGTCCTCAACGTGGCCTCTCAGAGCCAAGCCGAAATCGCCGAGCCGAGCGTTCCATTTTCCGTCGAACAAAACGTTCGACGACTTAATATCCCGGTGGATCACCGGAGGATTGGAGGAATGCAGATGGTGAACGGCCTTCGCGACCTGAACCGCGATCTTCACTCTTCTCGCTAAACCGGGCGGTCTGGTTTCGTTCTTGTGTAGCAAATCGTACAACGAACCGTTGGGCATGTATTCCACCACAATCAGTTTCCTCCCATCAATCGGATCCGAGCCGAACCCTAACAAGTTCACCAACCTGGGGCTCCTAACCCGGGATAGCGTCTCGATTTCGTTCTCCGCGGGACTTGCAATACTGGTAGTACATTGTCCTAACCCAATCGTGTGGTGATTGGTGGTTCGTTTAACAGCGGCGATCAAAGCGCCATCGTCAAGCACCCCCCTGTACACAGAACCATGGCTTCCCTTCCCAAGGAAATTGGTGTGCGAGAATCCATTGGTGGCCGTCTTAAGATCCGCAAAACAGAAATCCCTGATCTTAAATTGCTTATTCTGTGGATTGGAGATGGGATGCTTCTTCTTGTTCTTGGAGAAGGTGTAAGAATCGCAGGTGGAAATGGCGGATTCGGCGTTACAAGAAAGGTAACCCATGAACCTAAACTCTAATCTAATCGGAAGAACGTAAGTAGAATTGAAGCATATTAACAACAGAAACAAAAGGTAAGAGAGAATATGGAAGTAATGAATGGAAGAATGAAGAGATTAAATGGGGGAGAGGTTGGATTTGGTGGGGGTGTAAAGTGATGGAGTTGAAGGAAAATATTGATAGAAAATGGAAAGTGATGAAAGGGTATGGTATGTGAAGGCGTGCAAGAGGTTTGAAAAGAAAAGGAGGGAAAGAATATAATAATATTCTAAGTACATATAAATATGAAATATATATGATTTGGTTTTAAAGTTACCAAATATTCAATCACTTTTTCTTTTTCTTTCTCTTTCTCTTTTTCAAGAAATGAATGAATATTGGGTCTTCTATAAAATACTTTTTTTTAATTGATTTACGACATACTTAAAGTGTGTATGTTAGAGCATTTTCGATATATTCTCTAAAAAAAGAAAATGATGATTTTGTTCTTTGTTTTGCCGTTACAAATTCCCTATTTTATTTTTAAATAAAGAAAACAAGGGAAAAAATTTCTAGTCTAATGAATTCTTGGTGTGATAATAGAGAAAAATCTTTATTCATTAATTATTATTTTAATAATATATTTAATGTTGACATCTTTAAAATAAAAAATTTGTTTATAGCTTTTTTTATTAAGAATAAATTGAAAATCTTAAAAATAGAAATATTTGGTCTGGCTTTTAATAAAAAGGATTTAACCAACCCCAACAACAAGAAAATATCAAAGATGTGGAAATAACCTTCTAAATGTAAATAATTATACTTTTAACCCTAAAATTTTAAACTCTTACAAATTAATCTTACGTTATGCATTGTGCACCACGCTGTGCGTATAGGGACCATTTTGCAATAAAAAAATTGGTAAACTGAGGGCTGATAAGGATCGACTGAGGTGACCGGTGCATGGCATGTGGCCCCCAACCTTACGCACCGGTCGGTGCGCGGTGCGTAAAGGACCTACCCCTTAGTTCTATTATTTTCCCCAATATTTTGCTCCTTTCTAATACAATATTATTTATTTTGTTCCTTCCCAATACAAAACTATTCAATTTTATCTTTTTTCTCCTCAACTCCACTATATAAACAATTCAAATTTCATATTATCAACACAAAACCAACATTTTAATCTTCATTACCGAAATTTAATCGTCTACATCATGGTAAGTTTACTTATTTTAATTTTAATATAATCTCATTTTTACATTGTATTAATTTTAATATAATTTCATTTTTACAATGTATTAATTTTAATATAATCTCATTGTTACAATATATTACTTATATTAATTTTAATATAATCCCATTTTTTACAATTTATTAATTTTAATACAATCTCATTTTTACAATATATTAATTTTAATATAATCTCATTGTTACAATATATTACTTATATTAATTTTAATATAATCTCATTTTTTACAATTTATTAATTTTAATACAATCTCATTTTTACAATATATTTTTTATATGATATTTTTCTAACATGTTATCTTATATCTACTAGGGGATAATTATGAAACATTTGTTAACATAAAATCAAGTATTGAAATTTCAAATACAATTTTGAGGGCATTATGAACGTCGGGAAACATACTAGAAATGTTTAGAAATACTTGTTTCGGTCATTGGCTCGATATTTGATCAACACATCAATATTTGATGATCGTGCATTTGATGTTATAAATGCAAGTGTCACCACTTGAGCAAAGCCATAAAGAGGCATTATATTTTAATATCAGAGGACGTCTTTTACGTTTTGGACGAGAAGAATTTTGTCTCGTGTCGTTACCAGAAATAACAGAGCCATCCTTTAGAACTCGGGTTTTAGACCTTGATCAAAATCGTCCGGTATGAAGGAGTGATCTTACCCGAGTTTTTGAACAACAAAAATTCGGAACAATAACAGACATTGATACAGTACGCTTATGTCTTTTGCTTCCGGTTTCCATTGGATTTATCGATTAACAAATGAATCATATAGTCACTGATGAGTATTTACGGTTACTCAAAAATTTGGATGCATGAAACATATATTTTTTAAAATATGGTATATTTTTTTCGTTGTGTTTTATAGTTAATTACGTACATTATAGTACTGATCTATAATACTTTTATTACACATGTATCCATAGGGTAATAATTATTGGGATTCCCTATACTCTCAACTTAATGATGAGTTACCAAAACGTGAAAAAACTCACATTAAAAAACGTGATCTGAACGCAAATGCAGATACATAATATATGGATTTGTGTTTGCATTAAAGGTAACTTTTAATTAATTGTTTACTAACATTAAAATAACAAAGTTGTATTTAAATTAAATTGTTTACTAACTATAAAATACACAAAATGTAGACATGAATATTAGAAGCATTTCCACATGCTTTGTTTTCTTATGGTTACAGACCGATGGAGTCATCCATAGGGCATATGTCTGGCAACGCACGAAACAACTATTGTGACATGATTTGTCTTAGATGATATCGAGGATATGAGTTTGACCAACTTATCTCGAATAATTTACTTTATTAACTGTAACTAAATGCTTAAATGAATATATATTATATAGGAGGGTTGCTCCCACGTACTACGTTAACACCTACTGACGTGGAGCTACAATGTTCATGGTGGAGGTCAAAGTGATGTTATTTTCAGAGAATTACAAAGAAACAGACCCGTGAATCGAGTTCATCAGCCCGCAATCGTCTGATGATTTGACAGAATATATTGAACAACTGAATCGTAATATTCAAGAGATTATTGAATTTGTTCACAATGGGGCCGTCAATCCAATGGTTGCTCAAATGCACATAAAAATCTACTAGAACAAATTCAGCGCTCAAATGATGCCATGAAGGTGTATATTTTAATTTTTACTTATATATTATTCAACATGATTTGAATAATCAATAGTTTCAGGTGTCTGGACAGTCTCAACATTGTTCAACAGCCCGAATAGTATCAACAATATCAACAGCCTGAAATAAACCAAGGCTTTGAACTTGAAAATAATTTCTATCAACCGAAAACAACCCCTGGAGATGATGATTGTTATCAACATAATTTTAATTTTGAACAAAATTATGTTGAAAACACTACATCGTCTATGATATCAGAGCAGACCCCACCTTTGCGTGAGAAACGCATCAGACACCCCGATCCGATGATGAGATCTTCGTATATGACGTTACCAGATTCAACACCTACGCGTAAGGCCCCAAAACGGAGGACTGAGTTTGAAATCTTGAAATTATATACAAATAATAAGCTAGAAGGATTCAAAATACTTCCTTTCAAATGTGAACCATGGGTATGCCCTATTGGAGGACCTTGTTGGAGGACGGTTGGTTCGATACATTTGTAAGCAATATTTATTCTTTTTATTTACGATAATGTTTATTTACTAGTTATTATTTTGTTTTTCTGAGTCAAGTGTTCTTTTAACAACATGTTGATAAGTGGGCACATTTGCTGAAGAGAGACTTGACGGGTTACGACGTACGATATTATGGTCCCAGGCATTACAGTTTACGTCACAACCTAGACTACAATATTTTAATTTGATAGGCGACACAAAAAATACTATCTGCCTTGGTGGTTAGTTGACGAGGTAATAAATAGTTAATATATGAAGCATTTCCAAATAAATATTGACCTATAATGATCCATTAATTTTTTTTTAGGTAATCATCCACACGGATGTCGTTGGGTTATGACGGTTCTAGAACTAAAGATGTGGGCGATATGCATATATGATAACATGATTGAGGCTCAGCTCTTTAATTAGCTGGTTGTCTACAAAGAATCAAACTTTTGGCCTGTAATCTTCCAAAATACTTACATAAGATCAATTTTTGACGTAATAGAGAAAAAGATGTGCCTCAAGACTGGAAGCTTAGTCATGTTTATATCTCCAGCGTCCCTCAACAAGCACCAAACTCGGGAGATTGTGGCGCTTTTGCTTGTTGGTGTATGGAAAAAATCATGGCTATTGGTGATATAAATTATATTCATAGTTACCCTGCTTACGACCCTAAGGTACTTAATAGAACATCTAGGATGTATCTTGCTAATGAGTTCTACAAAAATCGTATTCGGTAATATGAGTATAAAGTCATACTTTTCGTTACATTTATCTAGTCACGAAACAATAAATATAACATATTACAAAACTAAAAATACAACATGATCATATAATACCTAATAAAAATTTGCCATGTCAGTATTGAGTTGTCACCTCGGTATTGAGTTATCAGTTCAGTAATTTGTATATATACCTCACATGGTCTAAGAAAATTTTACAACAATCAAACCCTCTCTATTAAGCATCAAACTCCCTCTACAGACAAATGGCTGGAAATGCGTTATCGTCAAACCCTCCGTCTTCTCAAATATTGCCTACCAGGATGAAGAGTTCCATTGAAAAAGCCGAAGCTGAAATCAAAGAGATATTTGACAAATGGCATAGTAACAAAGCATTGCAGGATCAAATCCTCCAAGGGATCAAAGAGAAGGATAAAGCAGTAAAACAACTACATAAAGAGATTCGAGCTGATAATGCTCGTGCCACTGAACTCGGTCAAATATTTGAAGTAATGCAGGACTTGGTTGCTGAAAAACATTTTTGAATTGCTTCGTGTAAAACACTTTATCCAGATGAGAATTAACGTATATGTTTAGTTTTATTTCGCGTCGTATACTTATGACAGAGATTTATATGTTAACTTAAAAATGCTTTTGAAAATCAGGTAAGTTTAATTTTTTAGTTAAATAATTGATCAAACATGGAAATGTTAAGTGTATCGGAAACAATACAACAGTTTTTTGCATTTCTGGAATATAATCTACCACGTCGTTGACTAACTGTCACAAACTTACACCAAAAACATATACTCTAACTTTCTCAATCACAAACATTGATCCTTAAGAATTTGGAGAAGATATATATATTTTTTTCCTTTTTGTAAAAAACAGGATAAAAACATACATATCTCATATTTAAAAATACTTGATATATATAGGGGGTTGAGGAAGAAAAATTAATAAGTTGAATGGTGTATATCGAGAATGAACAAAAGTGAAAAAAATGGAGGTAGGGCCCTTACGCATCGCGCACCGGCCTATGCATAAGGGTGGGGCCTACATGTCATGCACTGATCAACTCAGTCAATCTTTGTTAGCCCTCGATTTACGAATTTTTTTATTGCAAAATGGTCCCTATACGTATTGTGTGGTGCATGATGCGTCGTAGAGTTAGTTTATAAGAGTTATAAATTTTAGGATTAAAAATATAATTGTTTAATTTAGGGGTTATTTTGGTCATGAAACGTACATAAAATGAATTTGAATTTAAAGCTTTAGGGGTGGGGGTGGGGGTGGGGGTGGTCTTATTATGTATTGTTTATCACATAAATTCTTGTGAAAGTTGTTTATTTAATTCATGGGGTTATTAATTAACTATAAATATATAACTCTATTGATGAAAACAACAATGTTTACTATTTAATTATTTCTTTAAAAAATGAATAACTAAACCTATTAGTTTACTATTCCCATTAATTATTGCATAATATATCTAACCAAACATATTTCTTTTATGAATAGAAAGTGCATTTAATGTTTCTTTTAGGTTGTAACCATCTTTATTTGAATATTAGATTGTCAAGACACATTGAAAGCAACTCATTCCTTTTGAAATTTGATGCTAAAGGTTTCAAACCTTTATTTTATTTTATTTTATTTTATTGTTTTCAAGTGGTTAATCTTTAATTATTATATCAATTTTAACACTACTATTTATATAATTTATGATATTTTCGAACTTTTTAATTAATTTTATATAATTTTTACTATTTTTATAATTGTTATATATAGGGAAGATTATCGTGTTAACTTTGTTAACCGATCTTGATCGTTAATTTGAATAATAAATGGTTGTGATTTAATGATATTTAAAAATTAATTATTAAATTAATATTTTCAATTAACATATGTGAACAAAATATCAAAGAGTATTTAGGTAAAAAATAATCTATCTTTCATACACGAGTTGTCAGACATATGAACAACGTGTGTATATCTTCAAACCACTTTTAACAAAAAAAGATTAGACATATGAACAACATGTGAACCGTATGAACATCTTCTGTATATTCAGGAKTCAACTCTGTTGTATGTACATGAACACCTATGAACCAAGGCATCTAGGGCTGTGTGTTTTCATACGTGTTCACATGTTTTCACATGTTCTGTGTGTGTGTGTGTATGTATTCATATGAACATCTAGTGACTTGAATATACATGAACACTTATGAATCATAACATCTAAAGCTGTGTGAGTTCTGATGTGTTCATATGTCAAATGTGAGAACTGTCGATTAAAATAAATATGAATTATAGAACATGAACAAGTGTGAAACCCCAATGTCAATATTGCAACATGATCAATTGTGATATTTTCAAATTTGTAACTCCCAATTAATTATTTGAGAGTTACATAAAATGACAAATTACTTAAATACCCTTGTATTTAATATATGAGTTACATTTGAACCAAATGAAAAGATGGAATATTATTGGTTGAGTTTGGTTAACATAGTTAACACAAAAAAATTGGTTAGTATTTGAACCAAGCTCAGTTTTATATATATATATATATAACAGAGCTTGGTTCAAATGCAAGTCATCGTATTTGTACAACCAATGCAACCCAATAAATTGAGATATTTATGGAAATGATGAGACTTCATTCATTATGATTTGAATATTTATGAAAAATGAATATGGTTCATTAATTATGATCAATATTTTATATTAGGAAACAATTAAAACTTATATGAAATCACATATTAATCAAAAGAAATGGATGGTTGAGATTGGGTTGTATTAGTTGCACAAATGTCAAGGGTTGTATAATAACCAACCTCCCCCCCTCTCTCTCTCTCTCTATATATATATATATATATATATATATTAATTAACCTAGATACCCAACTTGCTATTCGAGTCGACTAATTTCAAGACAACCATCTGCTTTGCGGGTAGCCCGAAGTCACCACATTTGAACCTACGTGGCCACAAGAGGATTTTTATTTCTCATTGAATTTGAATCTGTGAGCTGCAGACACTTTTGACATTTGGAGTCCAAACTCAAACCAATCAGATACCACCCTTATGGTTAACTGTTATATAGTTTATAATTTTGGAACTTTTTTTAATTATCAATTTTATACATTTTTTTATAAAATGCTGTTTAAGAGGACCAATACCAATACCAATACCAACAAAAAGAAAAATATTTATGTCTCTTTGTTTTGGAGTAAGTACATGTTTTGATCCATTTACGGTTTCTAGTACATGGAAAAATATGGAAATTTCAAAATAATTTGGTAAGATGTCAATTATAATGTTTGGTGAAAATGGACTTTATTTCGTTTTCTTTCTTCCAACTTTTACCTATAAAATAACCTGCTCAAAGCAATAATATCGGGACCATAACCGATCCCGGTCCAGCACTACAACGATCAACGTAAGCTTTCGTTGATCGTTATTTCTTTTTGTAATCATAACAAGATTCAATTTTGTTCATTAAGATCGGTTAACATTAACGTCTATTACATATTAGAGATTGAGGTTATAGTAACATAGCGTATTAGATTATAGGATTTTTGCCATTGACCTGGTATAACTAATTATCACGAGTTTTGCCATGTTTTTTTGATGGTGGAACTTGAAGACAATTTGCAGTAACGTCTACTACATCGAGTCTTATGCGTGATAAGATAGAACGAATTTTGTACAATGACATATTCATGATTAGTAAACATGCACAACAAACCATGACCATGACCATGTGCAATGCATAACAGTTGGCTTCTCACCGAATAATTGCGGTTAGGTTTTGATATTTGGAATGCTTTTTAACAGTGATATGGTTGCAATACATTATGTTTTTCTTATCCAAGTAAACCACCAACTCCATCCCTAAACTATTGGATAAGCAAACATTTTCTATATATATTAAAAAGGAGATGACGTGTCTTGGTTGGACAGAAAAATGCATAGAGGGGATCTTTTTTCTTCGTCTAAAACTATAGTATGGGTGGGTTCATGTACGCATATGGGCTTGTACATAAATAAAAGTAACATTTCAAAATAACTTTCTTTATAAATATCTAATCCAAACTCAATATAGGGTCATGGGCACTTATATAATTACATATACTGGTCCATTTTGTCAGGCAGGGACGTTCCAATCTTTTTGTAGGCCCTGCTAAATCAAGAACTTTTGATGGCAGAGATAACAACATACATATATATGTTAAGCACGAAAGGACACTAATCCTAAACGATCAACAATCTGAACCTAACCTTAATCTAAACCATTCATAATTTGTATCTAAGCTTAAACAATTAACAATTTGAACCTAAACAATTTGGGCTATAGCTTTACACATATTTATAAAAATGCCCTTAACATATGTAAAATTGGGCCCTAAAATTTTGAAGGCCCTGTTCAAAATCTCTCATTTAACATGCCTAAGGGATGGCCTTGTTGTTCGCTGTTGAACCCAAGGATGGAACTGTTTGATTTCGACCTTAGGTCTACTTGGCTTGTCAAACAAACAAACAAACTCGATTCGGTTCTAGATTTTCATAGCAAATCATCGAACTTTTCAGCAAATCTGCTCGGATACCCCTAGTCCATACCCTTGGTCTAGATTGCTCAAAGATGGTCCAACCCATTTCAAGAAGCTCATATGGATCTTAATTTCATTTATTGGGTTTGCTAGGGAACCAAGGCCCAGTTAAAATGACACCATGGTTCATTTACAGTTAAAAAAAATACCATAATGTCAAACTATTTTAATTTTTAATAAATTACATTTTTTGTTTTACAGAAAATATAATATCGTTTAGAATTTCAAAAAAAATAAGTTTTTTGGTAAATTTCTATTCAGGATATGCTTTTAAGTATATAAATACTTATATACGATAAATAAAATAAATAAACTCACACACCCTTCTCACTTTTGAACTTCTGACCTCATAGGAGGCCAAAAACTCACATGCCGTTAGGTCAAAGACTGTTTGGCTCTTTTTTTTAATCCATCTGAAAGAGAGGAAAAGGTTTATTAACTACATAATTTATCAATAGCATTATTTTCATTTACCGTTGATCAAATTAACTAACATAAAATTGTCAGAGCGAGAGAGAGAAACTTGAGATAGATGAAAATTGAGGGTTGAGCTAAGACAAGTTTGCTAGTGCGGAGTGCATACTTGTTTATGCCGCCTTGAACCTTATCAATGGCTGACCCTCAACGACATTATTAGTTGAGTGTCAGAGTCATTTGCTACTGGCCTCCATCAGTGACAGTAGCTACTAATTTAGGTTTTGTAGCAACATCAGTTGGTTCATTCTACTGTTGATCGCTAGTAGTTGTAAATGTTTTATAAGTGTTCGTACCGCTATAATAACCAGACTAATTTATACAACATTTTATATACACAACAATGGAACAATCTTCATGTTGAATAATGGAGTTTTTCATAATACTAAATAACATCATAAATATATTTATAAATAGCGTAAAAAGAAGACTTAAATGTAAAACTTGTCTTAAACATAACATCTAACTGAATACATCTCAAATATTCTTATAATGCAACCACTACTAGAAAACTGGGTATTTCCGGCGGAATTTCCGGCGGAAAATTTCCGCCGGAAATTTTCCGGCGGATTTCCGGCGGATTTCCGGCGGAAATTAACAAAGTCAACTTTTGTTGACTTCCGCCGGAGCTCCGCCGGAAATCCGCCGGAAATCCTAAATCGGTA
>NW_020201729.1:0-1298 GCF_001531365.2 Cynara cardunculus var. scolymus
CCTTAGAAGGGAGTTATGCGTTTTGGAAAGAAAAGCAAGTTGGGCCCTCGCTATATTGGTCCTTTTGAAATAATAGAAAGAACAGGACCAGTAGCGTATATGTTAAATCTGCCTCAAGAGTTAAGTGCTATCCACGATACATTCCACGTATCGAATCTTAAGAGATGCCTATCAGATGAAACCCAGGTTTTACCCTTGGAAGACTTGCAAGTTTTTGATCAACTTCATTTTGTTGAAAAACCCTTGGAGATTCTGGATAGAAAAGTTAAGCAACTGAGACATAGTCGAATACCCATCGTGAARGTTCATTGGAGTTCCAAGAATGGACCGGAGTATACGTGGGAAAGAGAAGACTTCATGAAAAACAAGTATCCCCACCTCTTCTCATGTCAACCATGAATTGAAGCGCAAACGATTAAATTTTGGGACGAAATTTTTCGGAGTTCGGGAGGCTGTAACAACTCTGCACTTTTGGATTTCCAGGTTAGGACCTCATTTCAGAATCTTCATTAGAAAACTAAGTCTTTTAGGATTAACCTTATTCAGAGTATGATCTTGAAGAGGTCGCCTATTCGATCAGAGGCTCTGGCGTTAGCCACAGAGGCTCTGATGATAGCTACAGAGGCTCTGGCACTATTTACAGAGGCTCTGTTTCCTCTTCTCAGAGACTCTGTGTCTTTCATAGAGACTCCGGCAACTCTTAAAGACTCTGTATCTTTTCACAGAGACTCTCTGTCTCTTCACAGAGGCTCTGGCATCTTTTTGCAGAAGCTCTTAGTCTCTTCACAGAATCTCTAGCGTCTTTTCTTCGCAGAGGCTCTGTTGTCTTCTTTCTAAGGCGTTGGTTGCCCAAACTGATCATTCTGTACGACAGCTAGTCTTGTTCCAGACTTGGACATTTTGGTTATTTTAGATTTTTGGGCCTTAATTTAAGGAAATATTTAAATCCTTGGGCTTGGGCTTTTAGAGGCCAGCCCACTTCTCTTCTAGAAGTCTCATATATATACCCCCTTCCTCTTTTAAAAATTCTTCTTTATTCAAAAAGCTCTAGCCTTTTCTCGTTCTTCCTCTCTAAATAGTTCATCACCTTCAAGCCGAACTCTTCTCCCTGCAAGTTTAGGATTACTGTTGTGCTCAAATCATTCTTTTCTGCCTCATCTTCAAAAAGGTATGCTCCTAAAGTCATCTAATCCCCTTTAAAGTGTTCGATTTCCTATTTTTCTCTTTCTACTCAACTCAAGTTTTGGATGGCGAGATTATCCATCGAAGACATGCATATGTCTTCATCAGATGATAAT
>NW_020201729.1:2434-26428 GCF_001531365.2 Cynara cardunculus var. scolymus
TTGTAGTTGACTATGCTTTATGCCATGCTTTTCAGGTTCTAAGTAGGTTATGTGGACTCTGGGGAGCATTACTTGGATCACATCGATTAAGACAGTTTTTATTGTATTTCAAATACTTTTGTAACCTTGGAATCCTGTTAAGTCGATGAACTATTTTTTTTTATTGTGAATCTTYGTTGAAAGTGTTTCTCTTAAATTGTTGCCAAGACTCACTTATCAGTTAGCATTCCGTGTTTTCGCTTTAGCGGGATGTGACAGTTTCTACGAAGATCAATGGTGTGGTTGTTTGGTTTGATCGGCAGGAAGACGATGGCACGGCTGTCGGCGCCAGTCAACTGCACGTGACTGTCGTTATTGTGAGATTCATGAGAGGTGGAGGACACCATTTTTGGAGAAGAGGAAGTTGCAGGTCGTCTGAGTTCTTAAGTTTGACTGAGTTATGTTCGCGTAAAGGATGAATGAGTTGGGACGACGGGTTTAAATAGGTGGGGAAGTGGAAGGGGTGGGATTTTAAAAATAATATTTTAATGGTGAAAAGAGTGGTAATGATGGGGAAAAAGACGTTTGGTGAAAAGGTGATCGTGATGGCGATCGTGAGCCGTAAACCTGCTCACGATCATAAATGAAAGTGGACACGTGTCAAATGGGGGAGGGTCGTTTGGGAAATGAAGGGTTTTTGGGGAACATCCTTTTTGAAATTGTCAGGCGCGTGTGGGATGCAAACGACTTTTGGGGTTTTTTGAAAGTATTTGAAATGATTACTCTAAAAGGATAAAACCTTAAGAATAATTATTTAAATAATATTTATAATTAAAAATTCCACCTTTATTGTAATGAAATGGTTTTCAAAGAAATATGGGTTTTGATTTGAAAAAAAAAACAAGTTGTCAATAGAACTAGAGGGGCTCTGGTTGGTCATGACAATATTGTGGGGGAACCAAAGGGCTCTGGTTATAAATGATGAATTCATTCATCAATGGAATGTTGGGTTTTATGAAACAGAGACTTTGGATAGACAAACCGAAGGCTCTGGTTGATCATTGGAAACCCTTGTATGTAAAAACGTACCCTTTATGAATAACCAAATGGACTCTGGTTGAATGCAAGGGATGAAACATCATTAATATAGCATTTTTGTGATCAAGAGGCTCTGGACAGACGAACCAGAGGCTCTGGGTTGGAAAATGCATACTTGGAAGAACCAATGACTTGAACCAGAGGGTCTCTGGTTGAATGGGGATGTACAATTAGAGATGGCTTTGGCTCAATATGAATGCTTGATGATGAATTTAAAGTGCAAAACTCCCCCTCAAAAGATGCATGGGGATGTGTAATGAGTGAAAACTCCCCCTAGAATCAATGAGGGTGAAGGAGATGACCAGAATATTTGGTCTATACAACCAAAGGCTCTGGTTGTGAATAATGGGAAAAAATATATGAATTATGGCATAGATGGTGTAAATGATGGTGGAAATTATGGGTCTTTGGGACGAGAGTGTCTCTTGTTCCAAATACTTGGAATCCAGCAGCTTTGATCTTTAGAACCAGAGGCTCTGGTTGAATGGATGATGCAAAGATGGTGAAAAATGCAATGATTAACATGCATTGTGAAGACCAAGTTGGACCAGAGGGGATCTGGTCTCAAAGGACTTGGAACAAGAAGTTCTGGTCTTTGGAACCAGAGGCTCTGGTTGCATGATGGATGAAATATTACCAAGTAAAATGTATGAAATATGAGAGGAGACCAAGTTTCGGACCAGAGGAGCTCTGGTCTCAAAGGCTTGGAATCCAGAGGCTCTTGTCTATAGAACCAGAGGCTTTGGGTGGGAAGGGGATACTTAGTGAAAATACACAATATTTTCTTTGGACCAGAGTGGCTCTGGTTCCAAAGGCGATGAAAAATTTTGGCCAAGGATTGAACAAGTATTTCTAATTGGCTAGAGGTTCTGGTCTTTAGAACTAGAGGCTCTGGCTTAGAGTACTTGGTGATGATGGCCATAAAAATGTATCACTTTTATGCATAACCAAGAGATATTGAGGATCTCTGGTTTAAAAAGATGGATTGCTTGTAAGTGGTGAGATTCAGCATACCCATCTTGCTGACAAGAAATAAAAATATTTTCTCATCAAGAGCTTTTGTGAAAATGTCAGCAAGTTGAATCTCCGTAGGAACAAAGTACATCTCTATTGTTCCCTTTTCTACATGATCTTTAAGAAAGTGATACCTTACATCGATGTGCTTGGTCTTGGAATGCTGCACAGGATTTGCAGAGATGGCTATGGCACTCTTGGAGTCACAGAGGATGGGAATTTTTTCATATTCAAAGCCATAGTCCTTAAGCTGGGTCTTCATCCAGAGAACTTGTGAACACCAACTAGTAGCAGCAACATATTCTACTTCTGCTGTAGAGGTTGAAACACAATTTTGTTTTCTGGATGTCCAACTTACCAGCTTATCCTCCAAGAGTTGACAGCTTCTAGACGTACTCTTTCTATCAAACTCGCAACCTGCATGATTTGCATCTGTGTAGGCAATTAGATCAAAGCTAGAGTTCTTAGGATACCAGAGACCCAATGAAGGGGTTCCCTTGAGGTATCTAAAGATCCTCTTGACTGCAGAGAGATGAGATTCCTTWGGATTAGCTTGATACCTTGCACAAAGACATGTAGCAAACATAATATCTGGTCTACTAGCGGTTAGGTACAGGAGTGAACCAATCATGCCTTTGTAGGTTGTTACATCCATAGATTTGCCTGATGGATCAGCAAATAACTTAGCTCCTGTAGCCATTGGTGTTCTCATGGATGATGAATTTGAGAGAGAGTATTTCTTCAGAAGGTCAGTCACATATTTGGACTGATTGATGAAAATCCCTTCTGGAGTTTGTTTTATTTAAAGACCAAGGAAGAAACTAAGTTCTCCCATCATACTCATCTCAAATTTGCTTTTCATCAGCTCTGAGAATTTTTTGCAAAATTTAGCATTGCTACAACCAAATATGATATCGTCCACATATATTTGCACAAGTAATATGTCACCTTTATGCTTTTTGAGAAAGAGAGTTGTATTGATGTTACCTTTTTCGAATCCAATGTCGATGAGAAAGGTAGAGAGTGTATCATACCAGGCCCTGGGTCCTTGTTTCAGCCCATAGAGAGCTTTGTCCAGAAAGTAGACGTAATCTGGATGCTTTGGATTCTCAAACCCAGGGGGCTGCTGCACGTATACTTCTTCTTGAAGTTTACCATTGAGGAAGGCAAACTTGACATCGATCTGATAGACCTTGAAACCTTTGTATGCTGCATAGGCTAGGAATATTCTGATGGCTTCAAGTCTTGTAATGGGAGAAAATGTTTCATTGTAGTCAATCCCTTCTTCCTGGCAGTAGTCCTTGGCAATAAGTCTTGCCTTGTTCCTTACGACTATGCCATCTTCGTCCTTCTTGTTTCTGAAGACCCATTTGGTTCCTATAGTCGTATTCCCTTTGGCTAGAGGCATGAGGGACCACACTTTATTTCTTTCAAACTAAAGTAGTTCTTCTTGCATGGCATCTATCCAGTTTGGGTCTTGTAGGGCCTCAAAAATCTTCTTTGGTTCGATCATACTCAGAAAGTTGGCGAAGAGGCATTCATTAGCTATCTCGGATCTCTTCTTGACACAGGATGATGGATTACCAATGATTTGATGACGTGGATGGTCTTTTGTCCACTTGGTGCAAGATTGGGGTTCTGGAGCAACATGATGCAGTTCTTCATCGACCGATGGAATGCTTGTTCCCCCTCGAAGAGATCATCTCCAGAGTGATGCTCTGGTTCTGAAGACACAAAAGAGGTAGAAGGTGAAGTAACATGAGTTTCAAAAAGAGTTGTACCTTTAGCATTGGAGACTTCATGTTCTTCATTGGCTCTGGAAGAAGGTTCTTCAATATGTGCTTGTCTAGAGGCTACTTCTTCTTCAAAAATGTCTTCAAATAAGTAAGCTAACTCTATTCATTGGGTTTGCCAAGTGATGAATCAAAGGCTCTCTGTTGTAGTCCGAGTCCTGAACTGTTGTGTCCATAAGTCATTGATGAAGAATCATCAAAGGACACATTGATGCTTTCGATAATGATTTTTGTTCTTTTGATGAATACTCTGTAGGCCTTGGTAGTATGAGAATAACCCAGGAATATTACTTCATCAGCTTTCTTGTCGAATTTGCCAAGATATTCCCTATCATTGAGTACAAAGCATTTGCACCCAAAGACGTGGAAATATTTGACATTTGGTCTTCTTTGGTTGCTCATAGGGAGTCTTCTGGTGCCTCTTGTTGATGATTGACCGGTTCTGGATGAAGCATGCAGTGGAAATGGCTTCAGCCCAGAAGGTGATGATGGGTAACTCCGATGAAGCAAGCATGGTCCTTGTTACTTCCACTAAGCTTATGTTCCTTCGCTCCACTATTCCATTTTGCTATGGAGTTCTGGCTGCTGAAAAGTTCTGGGAAATGCCTTCACTAATGAGATATTCATCGATTTTGGCAATTCTAAATTCAGTTCCATTGTTGCTTCTAACTTTGATGAGTTTGCGTTATAGAAGGACTTGGAGCCTTTTCATCACCCTGATGAGGAGTTCAGAAACGTCTGATTTCTTCTTTACGAACTCAACCCAAGTGTATCTAGAGTATTCATCAACTAGTACCAGGATGTACTTCTTTCCAGAGAGGCTTTATGTAGAGATAGGCCCACTGAGGTCGATGTGGATCATGTCCAAGGGCTTGGAGTAGGAGGTTTCTGACTTTGTTCTGTGTGAGGCCCGTTTCAGCTTTCCCATCTCGTAGGCTGAGCATAGGTGATCTTTTTTCAAAGTTGAGATCATGAATCCTCTTGACCAGCTTATGTTTGGCTAGCTTCCTTAGAACATCAAAATTCAGATCTGAGAACTTCTGGTGCCATAGCCAATTTTCATCGCTCTTATGGGATACAAGGCAGAGGGTGTCTTGTCCCACAGAGGAATTAAAGTCCAGAAAATAGAGATTCCCTTCTCTCTTCGCCTTGATGATGGTCTGGCCTGGCTTTGTTTCAATGATGCAGAAACCCTTGCGAAATCTGACTTCAAGACCCTTGTCGCAGAACTGGCTTATGCTTAGTAAGTTGTGCTTGAGACCTTCAACATAAGCCACTTTACTGATGAAAATGTTGCCTTTGATGAGTGAGCAGTATCCCTTGATGGTACCCTTGTTGTTGTCTCCAAAAGTGACAGAGCCTCCAGATTTGTCGATGAAGGAGGACAGCTGACTTTTATCACCAGTCATGTGCCTGGAGCAACCTGAATCCATATATCATAGTTGCACATGCTGGTCCTGCAAGACAAGTTAAGGGTTTTTAGGTACCCATTTCATAATAGGTCCTCATTTGTTAGTCAGGAATACGACCTTTTCTTTTCATCAGCCCTCTTGGGAGTGGACTGATTTGCATTACCCTTAGTCTTTGCAGGCTTTGGTCTGATTGCATTTCCCTTGGCCTTAGGCTTGGGTTTTTTTCACGTTTTCATTGGTTTGAACATTATAGCAATAGACGTGTTTGGAAAACATGCAGCGATGAGTTAACATGTGATTCCTCAAGTTTTGTAAAAGAGCTAAACACTGGCAGTTTGGAGCTTTAGGACAATAATGTTTAACTTTCTTTTTATTCGATGAAGAAGAAGAAATGAAAGCAGAGGATGAAAATTCTGTCCTAGCATTGGTTGTTTTTACAAACTTCCTATCTAGTCCAGAATTTTTATTTGTAGTGGCATGCGTGGGCTTTACTTTTTTCCTGAGGATGGGCTTCTTTTCTTCAGCTAAAGGAGAAGAAAAGTGTTGGTTATAATGTTCAGAGGCGGGCCACTTGTGTTTCTTTTAGCGAGTAAACTTAATGAATTTAGATGAAGTGCTTGGGTCATGTGAAGTATCATTGGTAGACTTGGCATTACTCATTTTTTCTTTTCCTTTGTCTAAACCTTTCATAGGTTCTGGAACATCAGATTTCATTGGAGCCTTGAATGCATGAGGTTTCTTATCCTCAATGATCTCTTGTGATTCGCAGACTCTTTCTTTTTCAGAGACAGAATCAAGAAAGTTTCTCGTGGATTTCTCGAAATCAAAATTCTCATGGATATTTGTGGGAGGAATGGGTTCAGAGGTTGATAATTCAGAATGATCTGTTGGGGGTTCCATCGCTTCTGATTTCTCACATGAACCTCCAATATCGCTTGGATGGTTCATCGAGTCATCAGATGATGGTTCCTTGCTAGGATTCTCTTTCTCATCAACAACACTTGCTGATGAAGTAGTGGGATTGATAACCAGAGGCTCTGGTTTAACCATAAGGTTTTCATCGGTCTCTGGTGTGGAGGCATCATTTCCTTCATCATAATTCTTAGTTGTACTGTTCTCATACACCACATCTTCAAAATCTTGTCTCAAGAGAACAGTTTTTCCATCGACTTTAACCCTCTTGAAATTTGTTTTGGGTTTTGGGAAAAAGTCGGGTTTTTGAATGCATCCAAGTTTGAAAGTGGATTCAAGGGTGGATTTCTTAGATTCGATGAAATAATCTAGATCATTGAACCCAATCCCTGGATAATCCTTTTGACCGTTAAGTTTTTTCGTAGACGTCTTGGGCATCCTTGTATTTCTTCATCAGGAGTTCATTTGTTTGAAGCTTCTGATGAAGAATCTCCCCTTCTTTTTGGAAGAAATCTTTAAGAGCCACTAAGTTAAGCCTTTCTGCCTGGATTCCTTTAGGGCCCTTACCTTCTTTTCTAAATCCTTAGTTATTTTCTTATTAAGATCCAGAAGCTTTTCTTCCTCTGATTTCTTGAGTGATGCGATGCGAGACTTTTCTTTTTCCAGTTCAACCTTTTCTTCGGTGAGAATATCAGTCTCTATCTTGTAGAAACTGACTTCTTTTTCTGCTTTTATTCTTTCAGATTTTTCAAAATTTAATTTTTCCTTGAGCTTTAGAAAATCTTCTGAAAGTTTCATGACCCTTAACTCTAGCTCTGATAGAGCAGAGTTGGTTTCATCAATGGAAGGGTCACATACCTGATCATCAGAGTCAGAGGCGGATTCTGCATTAGACGTGGCCATGAGGCATATGATTGCCTTGTCTTCTTCATCAGACGAAGAATCAAACACCCAATTTTCCTTTTCAGCCATCAGGCTTTGCTCATTCGGATTGTACTTGTATTTATTTTTGTAATAGTCAGCATCCTTCAACGTCCTCTGCATTCCTTCGAAAAATGTCCTATCTTCCCGCATCTGTAGCAGCGAAGATCATTTTTCCTACTGTCTCTGTCTTCTCTTCTCTCTTCTCTTCCTTCTTTTCCCTCTCTGTCGGGTTCAAGAATGTGCTTAAATGTTGTATTCAAGTTCTCCCATTGTAATTGCTTTGTAATAGTTAGTCTTTGTTAATTTCCTAGTATAAATAGGTTACTTATAATTAGTTCAAGTTACTTGATGTTAATCACTTTTGTACTTTTCTCTCAAGAAATACAATATTCAACTTTGGTGAAATCTCTCTCTACTCATCTCAATTGTTCTTGAAGGAATAATCTGTTTGTGTATGATTTTGGGATTATCAATTGGTATCAGAGCACAGATTGCAGCAATTTGATAGAAGGATTACAAATTTTTCGAGGAATTTTGCACGGATTTAGTGGATTTTTAAGAACTTCATCGCTGTTCTTGAGTGTTCTTGATCGGATTGCACATTTTCTGCTCTAATCTTGTCAATTTTTAGTGTTAATTGTTAAAATATGCACTACTAGATTCGCATTTTCAATCTTAACATCTTTGATTCACACCATTTTGGATTTTAATCAAGTTTTGAATCGATTTTGAGTGATTTTTAAGTTTACGAAAAAGTTTATGTTCTTCAAAAACTCATAATTTTTCATGTTTTGATCCAAATTTTTGGTGAAAAAGTGTTAAAATTGTGTTTGTGGTTGAATTTTATCCGTATAACTCTTGATCGATTTAGTATAAGTCGCTTAGTGTTGTGTACGATTTAACACTTGTGAATCTGAATCTGTGATTTGTTTGATTGTGCGATTTAGTGTTAAATCGGGTAATACTGTGAGCGATTTAGTGGTAAACCGCTTGTAGTTGTGCCCGATTTAGTGATAATCCGATTATAACCTTGTGCGATTTAGTAACCGATTCTTAAGTGTATTTGTGCGATTTAAATCTTGATCGAATTTTGACTTTGATATTAATTGTATGAACTTTGACTTTGACTTTGACTTGTTGAGCGGATTGTTGATTTTGACTTTTTGTGCGGATTTTAACTTTCATTGTTAAGCGATTTGAATTGTTTGACTTTTATTGAGCAGATTGAATTGTTTGACTTTGATTGAGCAGATTGATTTTTGACTGTTAATTGATCGGATATTGATTTGTGCGGATTTCATTTTGTTTGACTTGTTGACTAGTTTGACTTATTGACTTTTTGTGTCCATATTCATTTTTGTAATTGTGCAAAATTTGACTATGTGTTTGATTTCACCGGATTTCTCATCTGGATATATTGTGGATTGTGCAATCTTGTTTGTCTTTGTTGTCCGGATATCTAATCCGGATAACCTGTTTTGATTAGAAATTTGACAATCTTTGTTGTCCGGATATCTAATCCGGATAAGCTTGTCCGGACTTCTAATCTGGATAAGTTTTTGTGCTTAAATTTTTCTAAGTCTTGAATGTGTGCAAACTCCTGTGTGCGATTAATTGAGATAATTTTTGAATATTAATCCTTTAATCAAATTTTGAACTGCAGAAGATCTGATATCATATTAATCAGATAAAATGAGTTCAAGAGAGGCAATGGCTATTGGTACTGATACCAAGCCACCAGTTTTGTTCAGAGGAGATTACACCCAATGAAGGGATAGATTTCTTAACTTCATTGAACGCATGAAAGAAGGTGAGATGATCATGGAATCTCTGATGGAAGGACCAACAGTTTTCTAGAGAGAAATACCTGCCATTCCTGCTGAAGGCAGACATGCTCAAAGAGTTATCAAAGAGAAATCTAGATACACTATTGAAGAAAAGGAGAGAGCACATGCTGACGTGTTGTGCAAATCATATATGATGCAAGCACTGACCAATGATATCTATACAAGCATTGACAGTCACAAAGCTTCTGGTCACAACATGTGGATGTAGATAGAGAAAATGATGATGGGTTCTAAGGTGGGAACTCAGTTAAAAGTCACAAACTGTATTTCTGCATATGAAGAGTTTAAGGCTAAAGAAGGAGAGAGCCTGGATGATGTATATGATAGGCTTACCAGACTGCTAAATGAGCTTACCAAGAATGACATTTCTAAAACTGTCATTGAAATAAATGTTAAATTCCTCAACAACTTAGAACCGGAGTGGAAGCCTTATGCCAATCATATCAGATTTAATAAGTCCTTATCTGATATCGATATTCACGAGGTTTATGAAACTCTGAATCAAAATGAGGAAAATGTTTTAGAAGTGAGAGATTCAAAGAAGAAAAAGGAAAAGGAAGTTTCTGATCCTTTGGCCTTTGTAACTGAAAAAAAGAGTAGAGGCAGATCTGGGAAGCAGATAAAAGAGATCAGTCAGTCAAGTGAATGGTCCAGTGAAGGTAGTGACAGCTTTGACTCGGACTCAGAGGCCATGGCGATGTTGACCAAAGTATTTTAGAAGAAGTTCCAAAAGAAACCGCACTCAAATAATCAAAGATTCTCTTCGGGTTCAAAATACGAATTTAAAGAAAAATTCGGTGAAAAGAAGAAATATGACGAGAAGAGATACAAAAAGAAATATGAAAAGAAATCTGAAGAGAAGAAAAAGTTTGTGAAAGGAGTGGCGGATGAAAATACCAAATGCTACAACTGTGGCAAGTTGGGTCACTTTGCGGTGAATTGCAGAAAGCCGGTAACAAGAAACACCGACTATTATAAGAACAAATTTTCTTCTGTCTAAACAACGAGAAGCGGGTAAAGCATTAGTGGCTGAGGATGACCATTGGTTAAACTTAACCGATGAGGAGGAAGAGTCAGAAGCTGTGGCTCACATATGTTTGATGGCTAGGACTGAAAATGATTCTTCAGATGAAGGAGATGAGAAGAATGCTGAAATGAATTAAGAGGTATTGGAAAAATCATGCATTAATCAGATACAAAAGATGATGCTTAAACTCCAATATTTTCAGCAACAATTAAAAACTGAAAAATTGCGTTCAAATAATTTTTAAAAAGAATTAGAACCGTAAAAAGAAAATTACATCAAACTCTTTGATGAGAATGCTGGAAATTTGGACTGGGCACAATCTTTATTATCTGAATCAAAAATATTTCATGAAAAATCCAACGTCTTAAAAACCGATTTATCTGATTCAAATGACCGATATAAGTCGTTAGAGTTAGTGAATGAAGACTTAATTGTTAAAATTAGTAAGCTTGAATTACAAATTATTGATTTAAATGAAAAACTGAAAGCTAAGGAGGATAAGTTATATAAGAGAGGGCAGACTGATCAAATAACAAACCCTATGAGACAAGATTTTTTAACCCTCGGTAAGGGTTGGGGTATGAAAATCCAAAAATTTTAGGAAAAGCTTTATACTATGCCCCAACTTTATATAAATTTGAATACATTGATTGCGGTCCCGAGTTTCAAATTAAATTTACAAAATCTTCTGATGAAGTAGAAGAACAAGAGGATTTTAACCGGAGAAAAAACGACAAAATGCAAGTTTAGTTTGATTATACAAATTTAAATGATAGCTACAAAACACAAGTATCTGCACTTTCAACTGATTATTTTCACAGTTATTCAAAAACAGAGCTTAAATCTAAACCTGCTGAACCAAAACTTTATACTTCAACATTAATTTTGGAAAAACAAGTGGTTCAGTTAGAAAAGATTTTAAATGAAAAAAAAGACTTTCATTCAATAAACAAAAGCAAGAATTTCTAAATAAAATTGAAATTTTTAAAAATTCTAAAATCAATCTGGAACGAGTTGAGTCGGAATATTTTTCGTGTGCTAAAGCTTCAAGTGACACTTCGGATTCAGAAGAATTAAATGTTTTAAATGAAGAAATTAATTTTTCGGATATCTTGAACTCAGAGACTTGTTTAGACAATGAGATTGATAAGTTTGACTTTTCAAAGAAATTTCCCAGTCACGAGGATTTTGTTGTAAAAATTGAAATGACTGAGGATTTCGACATAGCTTCAGATTCTAAAAAGTATTTCAATACAAAACCTGTTTTCCAAGAATTGGTATTATAAAAAGAATAAATCTAAAAAGAATTCGAGGAAACAGAATAAGCTTGCTGATAAGAAAATTAAACATAAAGTTCATCGTTCATTTAAAGCTGATGATTTTATTTTTCCTATTTCAGATAATTCGTTGAAGTTTAAGAAGGTCTGGAGGGTAAAAGATGAAGATAAATTTTCAAATCAACAGAAGAAGAATAATTTTGTTGATTATGTATTAAATAATTCGACATTGAATAATCTTGTACAAAGATATTCAGTAGATGAATCGTTTGATATCAAGAATAGTAAAAATAATTATTCTCCGTGTAGATTGGATGAGTTGCTTGTGTCTTTTATTTCTTTTAAACCTTATAATGTCATGCATTCTGCTTTATCTGCTTTGTCTAAGAAAATGAATTTTAAAGAGCGTTGGTTTGGTACATATAGTATACCACCAACAAAATCTGATCTCAAAGGACCCATTCTAAAATGGGTACCAAAACCTAATTGACTCATTGTGCAGGTTAACCGGCATGTGTGGTTCTTTGACTCAGGATGTTCTAAGCACATGACTAGTAGAAAAGAACTATTATCTAACTTTGTTGAATCATTTGGAGGTACGGTAAGATTTGGAAACGATCAATACGAGCCTATCCTTGGATACGGTGACGTAATATCTAGGAACTTTATGATAAAGAAAGTGTCGTATGTCGAAGGACTTGGACATAATCTTTTCAGTATAGGTCAGTTTTGTGATAAAAATTTAGAAGTTTGTTTTCAAGCTAACCAATGCAGCCTCCGTACTACTGATGATAAGGAGCTTCTAGCTGGAATCAGAAGATCAAACCTCTACACAATCGACCTATCCAACACACAAGTAGATACTGAAGTCTGCTTGATATCCAAGGCATCCTTGAAGCAAAATTTGTTATGGCATCGACATCTTTCTCACCTCAACTTTAAATATCTAAACAAGTTGGTTTGTGACAACTTGGTTAAAGGCATCCCGGACTTAAAGTTTCATAAAGACCATGTGTGCAGCGCATGTGAAATGAGTAAGCTGAAGAAAGCTTCACATAAGCCAAAGACAGAGTTCAAGACCGATCGTCCTTTTCATCTACTCCATATGGATCTCTGTGGTCCTATGCGAGTACAAAGCATAAACGGAAAGAAGTATGTGCTAGTCATTGTCGATGACTACTCAAGATATACATGGGTTCATTTTCTGAGGTCAAAAGATGAAGCAGCTGAGACAATCATTTCATTTTTGAAGACGATTCAAACTAATCTTCAACTAACAGTTTAGAAAATCAGAACTTATAATGGAACTAAATTCAAGAACAGTACTCTCGGCTCATTTCTAGAATCCATTGGTATCACACTTACTTTTTCAGCAGCCCGGACACCGCAACAGAATGGTGTCGTTGAGCGTAAAAATAGAACATTGGTGGAAGAGGCGCGTACACTCCTAACGTGTTCTAAACTTCCCTTGTTTCTTTGGGCTGAAGCAGTTGCGACTGCATGTTTTACCCAGAACCCATCTCTCGTACACAAAAGGTTTGGTAAAACTCCCTATGAAATAATAAATAAAAGAATATCTAATATCAAATTCTTTCGAGTATTTGGTTGCAGGTGTTTTATTGTAAATGATAAAGAGAACATAAGAAAGTTCGCTGCAAAGGCTGATGAGGTTGTCTTCGTAGGCTACTCAAAAACATCTGCTGCATACAGAGTCTACAATAAAAGGACAAAAATCATCAATGAGAGCGTCAACGTTTCATTCGATGAAGTTATTGATATGGCTTCTGAACAAAATGGTTCAGGACCCGGGCTGATAATTAATACTACGCAGAAATCAAATAAAATTGAATCTTCGAATTCTGATCTTTCTGATTTAGATTTATTGTTTGAGAATTTTTACGATGAGTATTTCGATAATAAATCTGACAAGTCCAATGATTTGTCTAGGAATACTCAAACTGAACAACAGTTATCTGTTCCATCGGCTGATGTTCCAGTGACTGAAACTGAAGAAGAAACAGAGGAGGTTGATGAAGAAATTCAAATGGAAACTCTTGATGGTCAAGATCAGTGTGAAGAGGGCTTAAATATTGATGTGCCAGAGGTGTCGCTCGTGCAAGATGAAAATACCTTACCTTAGTCAGATATTCAGTCTACTCCAGTTCCAAACATTGAACCTTCACTTGAACCTGTTTCAATTAACTCCCAAAATACTTACACTGATCAAAACTCAGACCAAAGTTCCTATATTCCTCTACCTTATAGCAAAAAGTGGACCAGGAATCATCCAATACATCAAATTATTGGTGATCCATCAGCATCTATTTGTACACGGTCTACTACTGCCAATGAGTGTCTATATTCCACGTTTCTAAGTAATATTGAACCAACTAAGGTGTCTGAAGCCTTAGCAGATTCGAGCTGGATACTTACGATGCAAGAGGAGCTGAACCAGTTTGAAGCATTAAAAGTCTGGAGATTGGTACCGCGTCCCAACAATAAAATGATTATCGGTACAAAATGGGTTTTCAAGAATAAAAAGGATGAAGACGGCGTTGTTGTCAGAAATAAGGCCCGGCTCGTCGCAAAGGGATACAATCAGCAAGAAGGTGTTGACTACGATGAAACCTTTGCCCCGGTTGCACGAATTGAAGCTATAAAGATGTTTCTAGCGTACGCTGTACACAAGAACTTCACTATGTATCAGATGGACGTCAAGACGACATTCCTTTATGGTCTTATCAAGGAAGAAGTCTATGTTGCTCAACCAGAGGGTTTTGTGGATCAGTCAAAGCCGGATCATGTATATATCCTCGACAGAGCCTTATACGGTCTCAAACAAGCACCGAGAGCCTGGTATGATATTTTATCAGAATTTCTGGTAAATCAGGTTTCTCGAAAGGTAATATTGACACAATTCTCTTTATTAAAAAGGAGAAGTCGGATATTATTTTGATATAAATTTATGTACATGACATAATATTTGGATCTACGAACCCAAAATACTGCAAAAACTTTTCTGCCTTAATGGTTTCTCGTTTTAAAATGAGTATGATGAGTGAGATAAACTTCTTTTTAGGTCTTCGAGTAAAACAATTATCTTCCAGAATTTTTATCTGTCAAACAAAATATATTTTTGATATCCTTAAGAAATTTAACTTGGAAAACTGTTCATCTAGCAAAACACCTATGGCTCATGGAACGAAAATACATGTTGATCCATCTGGAAAAGCTGTAGATCAGAAAACATACAGAGGCATGATTGGTTCTTTAATGTATTTGACGTCTTGTAAACCGGATATTATGTTTTCAACACATCTTTGTGCCAGATATCAGGCTAATCCAAAGGAGTCACATCTAAGTGTCGTTAAGCGCATTTTCCGTTATCTAAAAGGGACTGCTAATCTTGGACTCTGGTATCCCAAGGGTACTAGCTTTGAACTAATAGCATACTCATATGCAGATTACGCAGGTTGTATGTTGGACAGAAAGAGTACCTCGGGGCATCTACAATTTTTGGGAGATAAATTAGTCAGTTGGGCTTCAAAGAAACAAAACTGCGTATCCATATCCACCGCTGAAGCAAAATACGTAGCTGTTGCTAGCTTTTGTTCTCAAGTCTTATGGATGCATATACAGCTCAGAGACTATGGGTTTTATTTTAATAAAATTCCCATTTATTGTGATTCCAAGAGTGCAATAGCAATATCTTGTAATCCTGTTCAACACACTAAGACCAAACATATAGATATTCGGTATCATTTTATTAAAGATCATGTAGAAAAAGGAACTATTGACTTGTATTTTGTAAATACAGAATTTCAATTAGCCGACTTATTTACGAAAGATTTAGATGAAAAACGCTTCAGCTTTCTCGTATCTAAGTTAGGCATGCTAAATTTAAAATTTTGATTTTTTCTTTAAAACAGTTCAATTTATTGAACTGTGTTTAATTCAAATTTATTTATTCAAAATATCTGTATTTTTTAATACAAATCAGTATTTCATTTTTTTATATGATTTTAAATCTGTTGATCGTGGAAATCTATATTTGAGGAGGAGTGTGGAATTTTATTTGTATTTTATCTGATTCATATTTTAAGGGGGGTGAATATATCTATATATACTAACTGATTTAAAATTTTCTATTACAGGTTATTGAATAATATCTAATTTTTTGAAAGATTTAAGAATTTAAAAGAATAAGTGTTTGGCCGATTTAGACTAATCCGAACAATACTTTGTCCGATTTATTACATATCCGAACCAGGCAGTGTCCGATTTAGGCTAATCCAGATAAAAGGCTATTCGATAAACTCTTATCCGGATAAGGTTAGATATAATTATAAGGAGTTGTGCGATTTTTTAAATCGCTTGATCATTGTGTCCGGATTCATAAATCGCTTGATCTTTGTGTGCATTCAAGTGTCTAAATCGCTCATCTCTTTGAGCGATTTATCTTTAAATCGTTTGTTTCTTGAGCGATTTATGTCTTAATCGATTAACCTTTGAGCGATTTCCTTTTAAATCGATTGTTTGTTGAGCGATTTCGTTCTACATTGCTTGTGCCTTGAGCGGTTTATCGTCCGGTTTAAGTCTTGGTTGTTTGTGCATATTCTAAATCGGACAACCTTTATCCGATTTATCTTAATTCGAATAACCTTTGAGCGGTTTAAAAGTTGAAGTGTTTTTCATTTTACTATATATATGCGTCCGATTTTTACCCATCATTTTTTTTACTTTCACTCAATTCGCTCAACATTGTTCATTATCGTCTCCACTTGTTATATCGCTCAAGTTCTTCATAGATTTCAAATCGAGTTCTTGTTTCTCTTCATCTCTAACTCTAAGGTGTCTATTAAATAATCTTTGGACTCGATTGTTGTTATTTTGGACTATTATTCTTGGACTGTTAATCTAATCGATCCTTATAATGAAAATTAATCGATTTTGGACTTATTGAACATTAATCTGAATATCTGAACAATAATCGATTTCGACTTAAAAGACGAATATGTAAATGTGGAAATAGATTTCTAATAAACCGCTTAAATTTATTAATAATGTTTTGATTTGACTTTGTTAATCGGTTTTTAGAATACTTTGTTTTGATCGATTTAGTTTTAGGTTTAGTCTTAGGTTGTTCTCGATTTTTAGGGTTTTTACTTTCGGTCGGATTTCTCACCGGAGAAGGTGATCGGACTTTACTCCGGTTAACCTCAATCCGGGTGTTTTGTCCGGTTTAGAGTTTTTAGACTTAGATTTTTTTTTTCTTTTGACCGGATTTTTAATCTGGGTAGATATTTTTTTTACTTATTTTTTTTTAGTATAGTATTTTTTTAGCTTAATAAATATTTTTAGAATTTTTTTTGTTTTTAGTTTTAATTTTTTTTAGATTTAAATTTTTTAGTTAAATTTTCTTTTAGATTTTTTTTAAGTTTTAGTTTTAAATTTTTTAGTGAAAATTTTTTTAGTCTTTAAATTTTTTTTAAGTTTTTCAATTTTTTTAAGAAATATTTTGTTTTAATTTTTAGATATTAACATTGTATTTTTAATCTGGATCTAACATTTAGGGAATTTTTACATGTACAAATGGCTGAACAACATAATCAGCCTGACGAGGAATCTCATATTCCTTCCGTCAGATCTAACAACATAAACAACTCAAACCATCCTACAAACAACCCAATACCCGAATAATCCTTATTACCATAATGTTTCTTCCTTGAAATCAAACCCAATAATCACCACTTCAACTTTGAAATGCCCTCCGAATACCGAATTACACCAGAAATCCTTCGTGGACACACAATTTCTTATGCCCTTTCAGCTTACGCTTGTGTCCCGATGATATACCTACAACAATTCTGGAACATACTAAACCTTGCCAAAGATGGTGATACCTATTTCTTTGAAGAAAACGTAGATGAATACATAAGTCATTTGACTTTAAAACGACTCCGAAGAATTCTGCATCTACCGGGACCGGGCTCGATAGGTTATGAACCACTAGTAATGGATGACGAACTTTGCAGAGATATCAAGAGATTAGGATACTCGCAAGAGTTGACTAATCCATCTTAGTTCAAATGACGTTTTCTTCCATCTATATGGCATCTACTGTTTTCGATTCTCAACCGATGCCTTATGTCAAAGACTGCCGGAATCAATGCCTGCAACAGTTCATTTCTAAAGTTCTTCCACGGGATCGTATACACGCGCAAGTACGATTACGCGCTGATAATATGGAACGAACTAGTCGAGCTGGTCAACGCCAAACGTTTCCTGTCCAAAGCAAGGAAGTTTGTGCCGTTTCAAAGATTCTTACAATTGATCATCAAAGCAATGATGAACGCCATTGATTATATCCCGGCCAGGGCAAACAGTGAAGTTGGGCCATCATTCGTCATGACGCGTATTCGTCAACACACAGAAGTTGAAGACTTGGATTCTATTATGGAAATCCCACAGGCGCTTTTTGCCTTTGCTGATCAGAGGGTTCAGTGCGTTATAGACTATAGGAGAGTGACAAATCCTATAGCTCAACCAGAATCGGTTGAACTTACCCCGGTCAACCCAAGCCTTAGCTGAGGGAGATGGTCTAGCTTTAGCTGAGAGCGTTCAGGAACACGGGTTACTGGAACAGGGTTGTGAGCAGAGGGAAAATGAAAATGAGAGGGGTAATATGGAGCAGGGAGCCTCTGATCAGCACAGTACTTCAATTAAAAGTACTTCCACAACTTCTTCAAGTTCGAAAGATATTATATCTGATAATGAGGCAAATCAGGGTGATGATCACGATGATGATGACAATGATGATCAAGATGATAATGCTGACAATACTGCTCAACCGGTGCTTTCTCAGAATATTCAAGTCAGAGCACTGATTGATAACATTGAAGATATCTTTCCCGAAATAGAAGCTCCACAGACTTGCCCAAATCTACAATTGTTATCTTTCAATGTTGATGAATTTGGTGGTACATACGATGAATTTGATCGCTTAATGGAGGATATTCCAGTAGATGATGAGGGTGTTCAAGTCGAAAATGTTGAGAGGATGAGTGAACGGGACGAAGAAAAATATGGCGAGAGTGTGACTGGAGCACAAAATGAAGAACAAGCTCCTGTCCCAGCTGAAACAGTTAGTCGGGCACCCACATCTACTATCGATATTCATTCGTTGAATGTTGGTATTGAAATAGACATAGCTAGCCCAGCTATGCATTTGCACACCTCTCCGGGCCACTCAACTGATTCTCAACAACCAGTTGTTTAAATTTCTCACGGGGAATTAGCTCATAATCTATTTGCTTCTCATTTGGAGAATGTGGATATTGAAAATAGTAGGCCACTGCCTCAGCCTACGACTTTGATTCTATGCACCTCGAGTATAGAGCCCATACAGATAGGTACACACGAGTCAAGAGCATATGTTGCTCCAATTGCAGTTCTTAGTGAATCTGCCAGAATGACCAGAGTGGCGTCTATTGACCTACCACAAGGACCGGTCGGAAGTCCTACCAGTGTTAACATCACGCCAACACTGAGCGTAGGCACAACAGTTTATTCAACTTTGTTTCAACTGAAAATCTATGTGATCCAGGTGTAACTTTGCCTGACTTTGTGTCAAGGGAATATCTGGACGGTGCCCTAAAGGATGTTCAAGATCATATGGAAGCGCAGATCCTTAGTCTCAAAAGGATGATGAAGGGGAAGGAGCCGGTGGTCGAGGATCAACCGTCTGTGCCGTCACCACCGCCTGTGCCTGAGCCTCCGAGGGTACAAGAGCAATCGGTGGATGAACTTAAATCGTTGATGTACGCAAAGCTGATATCTACTCAAAACCTAGATGCGGCTGATGTAGACCTGGTTGGGCTCCTTCGACAACTTGTTGATGATAACCCCACTTTTAGAGCCTCAGAGTTTCTGGCCTTTCAAGATGTAGTTGCTTTTAATTTCTCAAAAGTTAGTAAGCTAATTACATCAAACACTCAAGAGTTGAAAAGTTCAATTGATGCCTTATCCGAACGAGTATCAATCTTAGAAGGTACGTGCCAAGCTCAAGCCTCCTCATTAAAAAGAAGACATGATGATCCGGACGATCCTGATCATCAGGAGGGGGAGAGAAAGAGACAGAGGCTGGCTAAATCGTCTGTTCATGTTCAAAGTGTTGAAAGGAAGCTAGATTCTTAAGCAGTTAACGTTGAAAGTCCTATTCCATAATCAACAAGGGAAAGGACTACAGGCTCAATAATGGTTGAAGATGTGATAGTCTTGGAGACAAATCCAGTGATCGAGCCAATGGTTGAAAAGCCGGCGGACTCCACTGTAGGAACAAGGTTGCTTCTGGATTTGTCTGCCAACGTGGGATTCAATGAAGCGTTTTCGAAAGAACTGGGTGGAGATTAGGATTTTGGTGAAGACATCGACAATATTGATGAGTCATCCGGAGTGTATTTTAACTTTGAAGCCGATATCAATGAAGAAGATCCTATCTTCCCATTCCAGGGTGATCATCAGACTCCATCTGAACCCTCCACTGCAGTTGATCTTGGTGCATCTGAAACTCCGAGAGCGGCGTATGATCCTACTGAGATTTTTACTAAAAANCATCAGACTCCATCTGAACCCTCCACTGCAGTTGATCTTGGTGCATCTGAAACTCCGAGAGCGGCGTATGATCCTACTGAGATTTTTACTAAAAACTATATGCCGTTTGCAATTCGTGCTAACATTCCAGGTTATGATAGAGCAAGGATCAGAGAACCCTATCTGGAAGACTTTTACTTCGGTATTTTTCTTCAACACCGCAAAGCTCTCAACGCTGACAAGATTCTTGGGATTCACAAAGAAACTAGAGATTATTGTTTGGAGTACAAGCATTTTCTTAAAGCTAAGCGCCTTCCAATCAGCCAAGTACAGACCAGACATCGTGTTGTCTCCATCAAACAAATTGATGCCCAAAAACTCCTTAGAGTTTGGTATCCTGTGTTCACTGTTACAAGACAAGATGGACAGTTCTAGGTATTTAGTGAAACTAATTTCTCTAATCTGTATTTAGAAGACTTGGAGCACATGTACCACGAACTTTGGGATATGACTGTCAGAAGATAAGGACCACATGTCGCTCTTAATGCAATCAAGAGGTATATGATGAGTCAGAGGATCATTAACTTGAAGAGACTAGGTCAAGAACTGGAAGATATTGAAGGCTATCCTTTGTATATTATTCTTGAAGAACCGGAGTTCGGTGTGGTGTATAGTGCTGAAGGTCAAATAAAGAAGTTTATGAGATTCAGTGAGCTGAATAAGTTATGTGATGGTACAATAAGGATGGTGTGACGGGTGCTTGAAACGAGAAAAGCTGACAACGATAGAGCTGTGAAATTGGAGAGAATGAGTCCGAAGGAGAGGTATCTGCTGATAAATGCTTTGAACCTGCTTGATGATAAATTGCAATACCAGAGTGCGCTAAGGAGGCTGGAGACACTACTTGGGCTTAGAAAGTCTAGATTTACAATGTCTCGACCTTGAATCCAAAGGGGGATATTGTTGGGTTCAAGAATGTGCTTAAATGTTGTATTCAAGTTCTCCCATTGTAATTGCTTTGTAATAGTTAGTCTTTGTTAATTTCCTAGTATAAATAGGTTAATTGTAATTAGTTCAAGTTAGTTGCTGTTAATCACTTTTGTACTTTCTCTCGAAAAACAATATTCAACTTTGGTGAAAATCTCTCTATACTCATCTCAATTGTTCTTTAAGGATTAATCTAATTGTGTATGGTTTTGGGATTATCACTCTCTTCTTTCTTCCCTCTGATGGAACTTCATCGGCTTCTTCTCATATGAGGGCTGGAACTTCTCCCTTCTGGAGTCTCTTCTTTCAAATGGCTTCTTGACGAACTTCTTTTGGAAATGTTTTGTTATCAAGGCCAGAGACTTGGCAAAGGCTTTGAGATCATCATCGGAATCGGATGTCTCATCTTCAGATTCTGACTCTACTACTAGTGCCTTCTTGTTTTTCCTCTTGTGGTCTCTGGTGGAGGTCCTTAAAACATCCTTTTCTTCTGCAGCAAGGGCAAGAGGTCCACCGATGGACACTTTTCTCTTCATAATGTCCTTTTCTTGTGCAGCAAGTGTTCCATAGACGTCATGAAGTGACCAACTGTCTAAGTCCTGATTTGCTTGGAGGGACATGGACAGCTGAGTCCACTCATCACCGAGACTCTTGAGAAATAGAACATTATTTTCTTCCTTCGTCCTGGAGATGTCGTTTTCGGCGACATTGATTGATTAATGTGTTGAAACGATTATACGTCTTCTGAATCGGTTCATCAGCAAGAGCCTTGAAATTAGTGTACTAGTTAAGGCATTGAGCCCTACGATGCTTCTTCGTTTTTTCACCTCCTTCCAGTTGACTAGCCATCTCGTCCCATATTTCCTTCGCTATGGTGCATGCGTTGAGGGATTGAAAGATTTTATTGGGAATGGCCATTATGATCGAGTCTTTTCGCTTTTCTGTCTGCCTCTACACGCTCTAGGTCATCCTCGTCCCAATTCTTCTCGTCCTTGGGCATGAAGTAAGTGGCGACTTCTATTGTAGTACTCGTTCCTGGGACTCTTAGAACAAGAGTCTGAGGAATGTAAGGACCCTCCATGATAGATCTGAGGAGATTCTTGTCCATCCCCTCCAGAAAGTTCACCATCCTGATCCTCCATTGCGGAGGATACTCTTCTCTTTGAAGAGTTGGAGGTTTGGTGAGGGAACCTACACTATATGCAAAATTCCAGTTGGCCATTGAAGATTTTGACGAGAAAAAGCACGCTTTTTGAGAAGATGAGTATGAACTTGAATTTATATGAATGGTAAAAACGAATTGAGAGATTTTAGATATAATCGTATTGATTAAAAAACAATCAATTGGCTCTGATACCAATTGTTGATCCCAGATCTCTCAATAACACTAATATTTAAGTTATGAATAACCTAAATATGTCGTGTGAATGGAATAAAATGAAGAACACTCAAGAACACAAGATGAATATTCAAGAATATATTGAGTGCCAAATGATTCACTTTATTCAAATGATTATATGGAAAAGCGTAAAAGGTTACAAGAGAGCTAATGCCTATTTATACTAGATAACTAATTATGGAGATTGCTATCTATGGAAGATATTTAGCAAATCTCTTATGGAAAGGAAAGTAAATAAAGCAAAGTAAATCTTTGAAGAATCCAGCTGTCGATTTGTCATCTCCAGCTATCTTCTATGGGGCATTGTTCAACCAAGTCTTGATATCTTCTTCATCGGGTACCTCTGGTTGAACTGTCATGGAGGACTCCAAGTGTTGGTAACCAGAGGGGTTATAAAGATGCGCAGTTCATCGCATCTCTTATCGTTCATTGACCTTCTGGTTGTATTGGACACTTAACATTTTTACCTGAAAGTCCTCCATCGGCCTTCTGCTCTTTCACACTTGTTGTTTTTCATTACTTTTACAAATATGAGTTATGGGGTCTAACAATCTTTAATCTGTGATCGTCTTATATGTATAGTATGGGTTACCAATTTTTGGGTAAACATTATGATTGTTTAACATTAAACTGAACATCCAATTTACAGTCGTTCTGCTGCCCAAATTTTGAATTTCACTTGTAATATTTTTATATCTATATTGGATCAGTACAAGACGAACCTTAGCCAAAAGTACGGGGAGGATGCCAGTGCTTATCTTCACGTTGACCCGGAGTTGTGGACGTAGACAACAGGTGGGAGCAAAAAAGGCTGCCTATTTAGCTTCGGGTACAACGTGGATTCTCGATATGTGTTGGGCCGGAGTGCGTCGTGCACTAGCACTGATTCTTCTGGTACTACCTCGCCTGTTGATGCTCGATTTGTATTGTTTCCTTCTTTAGATGCCCAAGTTGAAGAGTTGAAGGGTTGGGACGAGGAAAGGGTGGAGGCGAGTAGGAAGAAGTTAACATACAAGAGATGTAGGAGATGGTCATGAAGTTCATGTTGTTTTTTTTCCTTTTTTGCTGACTGATCCCATAGTTTGATTAGGTTGTTTCTAATGGTGTGTAACAAACAAACAAGAGCGGTGCCTGATTGGTTTGAGCTTGGCTACAAAGGTCAAAAGTATAAGGAGGTCCCAAGTTCAAATCCAAGGAGGAATAAAAATCCCCTTGTGGCCACAGAGGTTTAAATGTTATAACTCCGGTCTATCTGCAAAACCGATGGTCGCCCTAGAATTAGTCGGCTCACATAGCCCAGGTTAATAAAAAAAGAAAAAACAAACAAACAATTACTTTTGAGTCGTATTGTAATTTGAATTTGTCACAGAATAATTCATACTTTTTGATTTAAATGTATAATATTTGTGTTCCGTAATAAATTTAAATTGTGGTCTATAGATTTTTAAATATTTTTAATTTACCGGAAAATTTTAAAAAAACCAATTTTTTTATGAACCGGACATTTAGGTGGCGTTTGTTTTTTAAGAGGTGCTGAAGTCTGAAGTCTGAATTCACTTCTAAATTTTAAGAGGTGGTGCTGAAGTCTGAAATCTGAATCAGTCAAACTGTTTGTTTTTACGTCTGAAATCTGAAATCTGAATCAGTCAGACTGTTTGTTTTTACGTCTGAAATCTGAAATCTAAATCAGTTAGACTGTTTGTTTTTACGTCTGAAATCTGAAATCTGAATCA
>NW_020201729.1:27338-48149 GCF_001531365.2 Cynara cardunculus var. scolymus
AAGGCTCCAATTGCTCCCTACATTAAAGGTAAATAGTCAAAATAAATTTAGTAAGGAAAGTTATACAAATACTATTGAATTATTATTTACCTTAAAGATTCGTCGTAACCTTCTATTATTCCCAGGGATGTCTGGATTAGGATTGAATGATGTAGGAACTATGATCTCTTTTGCAAACTCCATCATTTTATCCAACACTTCATGAAAAATTTTATGAATTGTTTGTGTTGAGTGCTGGAACCTGCATCCAAATTAAGTATTATTATTTATATAAAACTCGTGTTTTTGTCTGTAATATCTAAAAAGATAAAAAAGAATAAAAACTAACCTTGAAAAAATCTTCCCATTCTTGATTAGTTAGGGTGAACGTATTCATTTCAGGGTCATAAAGATTCCCTGTTTTATTCCTTAGGTACACCCATCCCGAATACTTTCCCTTCAAATAATCATATTGGTTTTTCAGTTGTTTCTGGGTGAGTTTTACATGGCAAACTTGTTCAAGTTTGGTTGCCACTTGCACCCAAGTCTCCTTGCGAAGACTACCTCCATTTCGACCCACCTTATTCACCTCTTCTATACAAGTCTCTAGAAACCGTTTGGTAAGTTCGTTTGTCCACTTCACACGCACWTTCTCATCCATGACTAAAAATAAACAGTCTGAAATATAGAGCATATAACAGTCTGAAATATAGAGCTATAACAGTCAAAATATAACAGGTACATGGAGATGCATAAACTGCACAATTAACAGCACTTTAGAAAACTCTTCTAATGAATAAGATAAGCCATGGTTTGAAAAGCACGCTTAGAAATAGCAATGAAMAAAGCTATGCAKAAAACTCTCGCTTATAAACTCACAATTATCATCCTTAGGTACTTATGGATGATAAACATGATCAACGACATTAGATCGCAACTAGAGTCATGTGAATCATATCTGATTAAATTCTAAAAAAAATGATAAAAACCCTTTAAATAATAACCAAAAAAGGAAAAAAGGATCCTTGGTTGATGCTGTTCATCATGGTTTTCAAATTCTTAACACAAAAGATACTATTTAATATATATATATATATATATATATATAAAATTAAAGATTTCAAGAAATCTTGATCATCTGTCCCTACTATTCAAGATCTCATCTCATATCAAACCATACCAACCAGCAGCTATACCTAATCGATTTCTGTTTCATACTCCCAAATACAACCCTTAATCAAATCAAATCCCTRGTGGGCTTACTCCAAGATCAGCATCTGATCATCATGTTTTCTTTTCTGCAAAGTGATGATCTAGTTCATAGTTATTACAGAATACATAGGTATAAGTTATATTTGCTTTTAAGTGTCCTCAAGCACTACACGTCTAATTTYCGTTGAGGTAAAATGATAGCAAGGTTCCCAATTTCTTCTTATAAATCTACAAGGGCAGTTCACTGTTTATTGTTTAAAGCCTACTAAGCAGACATTTGAAGTCATCCTTTTTTGCTAAGAAATAACTTCTATATCAACTTAACTATACAAGCCCATCTCTATGGTATTTATTGCAGCATATGACTGAAATATTAATTGTTCGAGATAATGGCCGAGGAAACCAATCGATTTTGCTCGACTGGTCCGTTCTGTCTTGAACAATTGAAGTCAACAGATAAAGCARTGAACTTTATAAATGGGTCTATTTTGTGTTCATAATTTGTACAGATTGAATGATAAAACTTGGCCAACAAAACAAACAAACCAAAAAGGGACTAAAACCAAGCATTACACAGCTTGTTTATGTATCCTCTATCAAACTCCCTTATAGGACCGTGGGGTTCTCATACAAAAACCCTTATAGGAGGTAAACCCTAAACCCGCAAAACAGAAATTAACCAAGCAAGTTCAGAAAATCGAGACATAGAGAGCTTGAGAGATCGAGATTGATACCTTAAATCGAGAGATCGAGAGGTAGTCAGCGACGYGATGGAGAGGTTGAGCGACAGCAGTTGAGCGAGAGAGAGATCRAGAGCAGYAGGCCACGAGATGGGGATGAGCGAATCMTGTTGAGCGTTGAGCGATGGAGAGGTTGAGCGACAGCAGTAGCGATTTACAGAGATGGAGAGAGCAAAGGTATTGAGCGATGGAGAGGGAGCGAGAGCGGCGACGCAAATAAGTGGTTTTCAGACTTTAGAATACCTCTAATACATTCAGACCTATTCACAGATTTTAAGCACTTAATTTAAGAAAAAAACAAACGCACTTAATAGCTCAATGTCTGACCGATTCCGACATAAGAGCCTATTAAGTGCTTATTTTTAAAAAACAAACAGCCCCTTACTAACGGTATAGTGGGTGAAATTTGCCGTCGATCGTATTTCCAAAATTTACAAAAAAAGAAAAGAAAATCAAAATGAATCTCCCGGTATTTAGTTATTTATTTAATAATTATTTAGTAATCTGTCAATGAATTGATCCGCAAAACGATTAGGACTTCATTACTTTTTTTTTTTTATTATTCCAGACAAAAGTTTAGCGTCGACCATATTTTATGGTGATTCTCTAGTCATCGGTGATCTTCTTGTGAAAGCAATCACTAGCCAAGGAGTTTGCGACTGTAGTCGTCCGTCGATAATCCACCACTGATCGATTTCACCTATGGATCACCGGCGGGCCTGTTCGTCGGTAATCCACCACCCCCGATTTTGTAGTGTTATTTACAAGTGTATTAAGTTGATAAATTTATAAAATATTTTAATAATATAATTAGTGATGAAAGTGTTAAAATACATTTCTTATTAGAGTTGATGCAATCCTTTTAGATATTTTGATTTTTGATAATTCATTATAAAAAAATTGTAACATAGTTATTAAAGATACTTTAAAATTATAAAGCCAGAAGTTAGGTTGGCATTGTTCAATGATAAATACGAGGCCTCGGGTCCTGGGATAGTGGTAGCTAGAACATGGATTTACTTGTATTTTAAGATCTTTGGTTTGATGAAATGTTTTTAAGAAATTTGAATTTTGTGAAAGAATTTGAAATTAAAAAGATTTAAAATCTTTAGCATGTAGGCTTTGGAGTGAAATTGAATTTTATTTCTTACCGACAATTTATAAAAATAAATTAAGAATAACTATAAAAATAATTAAAATGTTTATTAATTGAGTATTACCATACAAATTTTTTTAACATATTTTAAATAATTAATACAAACAAATTATTTTAGCAAGTATTTTTTAAATTAAATATGGTACTAGCTATTTCATAGGATGCTATTTTATTAAATGTTCTATAAAAAAGATTTGTTTACATGACATTTTGTTAAAAGAGTCATATAAAATAACTAAAACGACATTTTATTTAAAAATGTTCTAAAAAACTTATAACGACTTCTTTTTTTGGTCTTATAAACTTAAAACAGTCTATAAGGATACTTATATATTTTTTACAATTTATGAACCCGATTTTTAAATTAAAAAATTATGCTAAACATTTAAGATATTAATTATTAATATAGATCAAAATATATAAATTAAACAAGAAAAAAGAGAAATGTGGAAGTTCATCTTTACGTTTCTATATAAGTTTTTTAATTTGCCCAAGTTGATCATGCCTTCGTGATGCCGTCCATAACAAATGCTTTGGGTACACCCTTTAAGCTTTGAATATTTCCATACACTATACTAATAATTCACCTGCAAATTAATGCGTTGAATAACATGGTCCAAAACACACATTTATTTAAACTAGCTTCATGCCATTTCCAAAATAACAACCAAAAAACATTGAAAAATGATTTTCCTTCTCCAACTAATCGTTGTTGTTGTAGTCTTGATCTCTCATGAACATGAAGCCATAGCACAGTTTGTACCACCTTATTCTTCTGTAGTTATGCCAGTAAACAAACATACCGATGCTGCTAAGCCTCTCTATAGCGTTGAAATCATGACATCATACGTAAACATGCAATACATGCGCGCAAAATTCCTTATAGACATGGATGCTCCTTTCATATGGCATGATTGCATCCTGAAATGGAACACATTTCAAGACAGTTGCCCCCCCAACACCCTTTGCACCTATCCGGTTTCATGCGAAGAATATCAATGCACAGATGTGCGAACTACTTATTCATACGAAAATCCTTCCTGTCCTCCGGTAAACAATGGTTCCACATTGCCTGGTTGGGGTTATTGTACATGCCCAGTCACAGTGGTTGACCCTGTTACAGGATCTTGTGGTGAAGCCATGCTTGACTACGACGAGTTCACTGTAAACACAAGCAATGGTAGAAACGTTTTTACTGGTTTATATGGTGCTTACCCTAATGCTGCTTGTGCTCCTTCTTCGTCATTTGCATCATTTCCTGCGAATGTTAGCGGGGTCATGGCACTTTCATCCTCACCTTACGCATTTCCAGCTTATTTATATCAGCCACTGAGTAGAATCATAGCTCTTTGTTTGCCTAGCACATTGTCATCTTCTGGCCTTCTATTTTATGGAAATAGTTCTTATCACCTTCTCCCACAATCAAATGTCGACATAAGGAGTTTACTTTCTTACACTCCCTTAATAAAGCGTCCAGGTTCTTTTGGATACTTTATTGGTGTCAATGCCATTGTAATAAAGACGAGATCTATCCAACTTCTTGAGAATACCACTACCAAGCTTAGTACTATTGACCCTTACACCACTATGAGAACTGACATTTATAAGTGGGTGGTTCGAAGGTTCTCATTGGTTACAAAACGAATCCCTCTTGCAGCGCCAGTTGCACCATTTGGCCTTTGTTTCAGCACCTTCACCAACGGTACCCGAGTCAGTCTAAGAGTTCCAGACATTGATATCAGTATCAATGATGGGAAGAAGTGGAGTATATCTACAGCTAACTCCATTAAGCAAATAACGGAAGATGTGGCGTGTCTAGCGTTTGTTGACGGTGGTGCAACAAGTGAACCTGCAATTGTGATTGGAACATTTCAGTTTGAGGATAACTTTCTGATGTTTGATTTAGAGAACTCGACTTTTGGGTTTAGTTCTTCGTTGTTACGTAAGAAGACTTCTTGTTCAAACTTCAACTTTACGTTAACTGAAAGCAACTAAAGCTGTTGGGAAAAGGCATAGTATATGGAAATGGATACGTTTCCGTCCATGATTGCTTATCTAATAAAGACTTTCTTGTTGGATATTTACTAACTAGTCTAAATCCCATTAAGGTGTTGGTAAATGACAGAAAGTAATTGACGCTTGCTAAATTGTTTCCCAGTAATGGAATCGTTTATTGCTTTAGGAATTTAACAATGGCTTAATCCATTGATGTTTCAAATAATTTACTAGTTACTGGTTATCCGTTTGGAAAAATTTATCCGAGTCACTCAACGTACCCAGTCATCTTGAGCGCATGAGGGCCAACACGGTTACCCTTAGTAATTTTAGAGCGGAACAGTTCATTTGATGTCGTACCCTTCATGCCTTGCTCTTGGAATAGAAATTTAAGATGCTCGATCATATCGAATGATACCATGTTCTCATGTTGTTTTTGAAGCTCAAGTTTCATGATGATTAATATTAGGTGTAAGACCTCCAAGACATCATCATTCTTCTTGAAAGCATCTTTCTCAGCTCTCACTACAAGAAAAAATAACCTTAAAAGAGGAGGTATTATTTTGTACTTAAAAGTCTAAAAAGCTTCTCTAAAGCTTTTAAATAAGATTTTCAATTCTGTCAAATAGCTTTTCTGTATAACGGTAGGTAAAGGTTTTAGGGAGGGTTTCCGGAGGGTGCGTTTTTGTTAGCCTTTAGAGACGCTTATTTGAGGCTTTAGATACACGTCCAAAACTTCTCTAAAGGTTAGTCAACTTTTTATTCAAAGCTTCTCTAAAAGTATATATATTAGTGACGYTTTTAAAGTATTTGTGACGGTTTATAAGAGTCACTAAAAGATACTTTTAGAGAAGGTAATGGAAAAGCTTCTCTAAAGATATTGGCTTTAGTGACACTTTTAAAAAATCTTCTCTAAAAGTCCACGTTAGTTACATTTACAAAATCTTCTCTAAATATGATATTTAGATACACAAACTCAAAATCTTCTCTAAAAATTATCTTTAGTTACACTTTCAAAAAATTAATTCTTTCTCTAAAAAATATATTATATATATATTTCATCCATAATTCAGCTGCATATATATATATATATATATATATATATATATATATATATATAATATAATAATAAAATTAAACTAATAAATAATATCAAATTAATCAGGAACAAATTTATAATAATCTAAGAACCATTCAAATTTAATATTCAACTAGTTCATATATCGTCTAAATTTATCAACAAAAAAAACATCCAAAATCATCATAGCATGTTTAACGATCTTGAGTCTTCGAATGTTCGTCTTGAACAGTTAATGAAGATGAAAAACGTGGAAGTGACCAGCAAGATACAATTGACCTCATCATTTGTCGCAACTCAGCGACTTCATCAGTCATAAGAAAGAGCTCGGATTTGGTTGAAGCAAGCTCAGACTACGTTGAAGCAAGTCTAATAGACATCTCGGTGTGGCTCAATCGACCTCATGCACCAGTGCTATGTCACGAACTCGTAGAATCGCTCCTAGTGCTCGGGACCCTAGACCATCCCCGAATATATGCAGGCCTTTTACCTAAGACTTGTTGCATAATCTCTAGATCACCCGAGGGATTTTGTGTTGATTCAGTTTGCCGCTTAATCTCTACCATGTTCTCCTATGGACATAAAAATCATATATATAAATCGTAGTGACTTATAAAACGATGAAGACATGCAAAAGCGTTCGTTAAATGTAACTTACATATGAAGTGCGAGAATAGTCATTAACCCAACCCTCTTTTTCTCTATAATGCAACTTTCGAAAAGCCTCTATCTCATTGATAAGAGGATTGTCCGACAATCCTCTATTTCGAAAATGGTGATTCGGAGTAATCTCTGTACCGTTTAAAGCAACATACTTTCGCTTCCCCCTATTCTCAAAATTTTTCCTTGATAGCCTACAAAAACAAAATATGATTTTTAATTGTTATATTCAAAAAATAAATCAGATAGAAATTAACTGTGTAACTATTTACTCTTTACAATATGATTTATAATTTATAATTGGCTCAACAAGCAGAAACCAACTTTCATGAACTACATACAACACCACAGTTGTACAGGAACTGTTAAAATTAGGCTCTGTTGTTTACTCGATCATATGTAAACAGGTAAACAGATGCAGATTCAATGTGGATGTAAACATCAAACATATGTAAACAAGTTCTACACACAAGTGTTAGGAGCTGTACACCAAACAATCCTAACATAAGTGTTAGGAGCTGTTTACTTGAGCTGTTTAAACAGTCCTTAAACAGTCCAAATACACCAAACAGTCCTGCAATATATATAATCTAGTGCAGGACCAAAGACACTAAACAGTCCTAAAACAGTCCAAACACACCAAACAGTCCTAAAACATATATAATCTAGTGCAAGACGAAAGACACCAAACAGTCCTAAAACAGTGCAGTTATATAAGTAGAAACATCTCCTTTTACCAGCTATATAAGTAGAAACAGTGCAGGCAATGTGAATGTAAACATCAAACATATGTAAACAGGTTCTACACAAAAAGAGTTAGGAGCTATACACCAAACAGTCCTAACATAATTGTTTGGAGCTGTTTACTTGAGCTGTTTAAACAGTCCTAAAACTGTCCAAATACACCAAACAGTCCTACAACATAAGTAGAAACAGTGAAGGCAATTAAGCTGTTTACTTGATTTTTCTTTTCTTATATTTTTCTGTGCAATTAATGTCTATTATTTGCTGTTGATGATTGCCTGAAAGTAGTGCTATAAACTTCATTCTTTGCTGTTTTGCTTCTAATATTTTATGTTTTACCAACTATATAAGTAGAAACAATGCCGGTAATAAATACAAGAATGACTGTTGATCCAGGGGAAATGGAAATCTATGGAATATGGTTTCATATGCAGTGGTTAATCTTCTGATTACAAAACCACAAACCATAACAAGCAGATGATGTTTGATGTAAATGTTCTAATACTTGTTCCTTTCATGAATAGAAAGAAAGGTGGTCCACATATTTCACTCCTTGGACGATGTGGAAGGAAAAACACACAATTATCTTCATCAACCATAGCATCTGATCCATGTGCCTGCACCTGTATTTAGATGTAGATCCACTAAAATAGACCATAAAAAGTTGAGACGATAAAAGGAGAACAAAAAGTAATGCATGAATGCATATCATCCTCGTGAACTTTGCATCATTGACTGAAAACCACGATCAAATGAACTTAGGTTCAAAACGATTTACAAGATATGAGTTTTCTGAATACTTAATGACCACAGGTAGAAAGAAAATGAATTATATAAGAACCATTTCGAATCTTGGATAAAACCAACCATGCCTGCATCCTTATTTTCATTTGATGGGTCACATTATATAACATGGTTTGAGACAACTAAAGACGTAACGGTGGATCCCATCTTCAGCATGCCATGGTTCTTTTTGATGAAAAATTATGGAACACTAGAAAGTTATCCCCGCAATGAAGAATCAGAACTTTCACCAATAGATGATGACTATTTGTATTCAATAACTATTACACAACCAAATTGAGAAATAACAAACCAGAACCAGAACCATTAATCCCCAAGTCAGGCACTTGAAAACACATTTGAAGAAAATGCAAGTCGAGAGTAAGRAAAKACAGCAWACCACATAAATTTCTCTTTTGAACTCAGTAGCAAGACATTCGATTGCTATATCATCTCCAAAAGCTGCAGCATGGCCTTCTCTGTTTTCATCTACAGTTAACAAACCTTCCTCTGTATATTGCAAAGTGATGATGTTATATTCATCATCTGGAGACCCAGATATTGACATATACTTGGCCCAGTTTTGACCATTGTCAACAACAATACATCTCTCTTTATAAAGAGATTCCGCAACCAATTCTCTACAATGAACACCAAGAGCTTAAATGAAATATTTCAAGTATAACCCAACAGTTTTGACCATTGTCAACAGCAATACATCTCTCTTTAAAGTGGAATACATGAATTACAAATTAGAATCAAAGAGCATACACCACTTAGAGAACAGAAACAACAAATCTAACCGTTTTGACCTCTTAAGTTCCCCGCCTTAATTTTTTATTCTCATTGATCATGAATATATGAAACCTGAAAGCTTTAGAAACCAAATTTGAGTAAAACTTATTATCCAGATATGAATCTAAATTACACATTGTTCTGAACTCAATTGAACAAACAATATCGGAAGAAATTACAAAAAAGAAATTGCATGTTGATCTCGCAACATGAAAGTATTGTATCTGGAAATTGCATATTCATCTGGCACCATGAAAGTATTGCATATGCATAATGTATCGTGAGAGAATATAATAGCATTGGAGAAACAGAATCCGTATTTACCAAATCGCAGTTTCCTCGTTCAAAATCCAGAACCTTGATAGCCACAATCTCATTGTTGGTGATACACTTGGCTCGAAAAACAGAGGCGCTAACACCTTGCCCCGTCTCTTTATCAACTTTTGTTGAAGTTGAAATTAGAAATTGCCAAGTTCATTCCAAGTTCAACCAATATGAACACATTAGATATTATTCATGGTCCTATGAACAAATAATAATTATAAGAACATCATTGTGAATGTTGTGCATTAAAGTTTGAAAGAAATTAAAGATGAACCTTAAGATGCTCAGTTCTTAAAGCTTCTCCATGAGCTATCACGGTGTTGTATCCCTTTACTCATTGTAGATTATGTGTTCAGCTGCTTTTTTCACGAGTAACCCACACGCTATTAGCGGACTTGAAAAGCACAAAGAAAAATAACTGATGTCACAAGAACCTAGAGACCATACCATGGAGTAAGAATTGTGACTGTCTCAAATGTGACAACAGCTTCATCACCTCCAATCTCAAAAACTACTATTGACGTTATATTCTCTTGGAATACCTAATAAAACACAGTCAACATATTAGAAAAAATGATGCATAGCAGCAAATGTTGCAATTAAGAAATGCACAAACTTACATCTGCAGAAGACATGTTTTCATCCCCAAAAAACTGAATGTTGGAATTGGGTATGTGAAAACTCATCTCAACCAATGAATCTGTCTGCATTAACAAGAAAGAACTTAATAAAAAAATAAAGTCTGGAACTCCACATATGCATTAACTGTGAAAAACACATGAACTTTAAGTTGCCAAGACCATATTCGAAAAGCTCAAAATAAGCACATATAATCATATGTTGATCCAATGATAAAAGAGTCATGTATGTATATATAGTTACATATTTTATATTTAACCAAAAAATATATCTATAAGCTCAAAATAAGTACATATATTATATTAAACCGTAGCTTTTGAGTCTATTTTCAAGTACAGGAGGAAGGAAGTTAAATGATGAACATTATCAAAAATCCTAATTCATTAGTAGAAGGAAATTTTTCAGAATAAGATTCTTTGATGATCAATTGTAATAAACCAGAGCCACCGAATACAAATAAGTCAATCATGTAACCAAAGCAAACCTAATTTTACATTATAAACATAACAAGGCAAAACCAAGTAGTAGAAATGAGAATGAAGATATGAAGAGAAACTCAAAGTCGCTTACGATGAATCCTCAAGCCCTAAATCGAAGTCGCCTATCGTAACTCGATGAATCCACAAGCCCTAAACCGAAGTCACCAAACATAACTCGATGAATCCACAATCCCTAAACTGAAGTCGCCTACCGTAACTCGATGAATCTTCAAGCCTTAAATCGAACATACGAGACAGATTGAACTTAGGGGGTGTTTGGGATTGCTTATTTAAAACAACTTATGTTTTTTTGTAAAAGTGCTTATTAACTTATGTGGTATCAAACCGGAGTTTTGTAAAAAGTGTTTGGATTAGCTTATAGCGGTACCAAACTGCAATAAGCTGATAAGTTGTTTTTTAGTGTTTGGCAAATTTTGCTTATATTGTAAAATGACCAAAAAGGACAGTCTTGAGTGTTTGGGATTGCTTATTAACTTATTTGATTTTTTAACATATAAAAAAATTCTTTTTCATCATTTATAATAATATCTATAATAAAAATTTATATCAATAAGATTAATAATTCATATCAATAAGATTAATAATTTAGTATCAATAAGAATAATTAACAAACATATATACCAATACCATTAATAATTTATGATGAAATAATAGATTTATAACCAAAATATCAATAACAAAAAAATGTCAAACTTTTATAACCAAAATATCAATAACAAAAAATAGATCATCATTTATGATAAATAATCATCTAGATCTACCTATTAGATCTCCTGCAATCATATCTCTTACAGCACTCATATATAGATCATCACTCCTACGACGAGAACTTGTGTTTTCATGTGGTTCATTGTTGCTACCACATCCTTCATCATCAACATCAATATGAGGGTTGTATGATTCTTGTTGCGCYATGTCAAATGCTTCATCAAAACTTCCATTCATTCTAATATAATTGTGAATTGCCATCGACGCTAGCACAATATTTACTTGTGTCTCATAGGTGTAATTGACATGCATATCTTTTAGTATTTGCCACCTAGTTTTCCATACTCCAAAAGTTCGTTCAATAACATTCCTCAGCGATGAGTGATAATAATTAAATGTCTCTTTTGCTCCTTTAGGAGCACGTATTGCTACAGTTTGTCCACGACGGAAATCAAGTATGTGATAACGAATATTTGTTCCTTTGTATGGGGCAAGATAACCTTTAGTATTTGGATATCCGGCATCAACAACATAATACTTATCTGTTATGAAAAATAAACAAACTACTGTTATTCGTTTCAAATGGTATGAAAACATAAAAGTTTGCATTACAAAAAAGAAAAATACTAACCACCGATCGGATGTGGAAATTTAAGTTCAGTTCTGCGTAAGGCTTCAAAGAATATACGTGTATCATGTGCAGTTCCCTCCCATCCAGCCCATGCAAACGTAAAACACATATTAAAATCACAAACTGCCATAATATTTTGCGTCGCATATCCTTTCCTACCAATGTATTTTGCTTGCTCATGCTCTCGAACCGATGCCCTTACGTGTGTCCCATCAATAGCACCAATACAATCCTACACATATAAGCAACAACGGGAGCATTGTTCGCGTCCATTACCTGAATAACAAAGTTAATAAAAAGACCACCAATGTATTCAGTTTCCATTATGTTGTATAAATGAGTTCCAATGGCAATCCTCTAGCACTATATTCTTAAATCCTTTATTTCAAAATATCCTAAAAAATAATTAGGACTCCCAAATAAGCATGGTCCTATAAACTTAAGCCTTGTGATGTAATTTTTACAGTGTTTTTATTGTAAAAATTCGGTTTTTTTCTTTTACGACGTTTTGTTGTAAAGTTTCCAGTTGAAGCTTAAAATCGTAAAAAAAATTCATATAAAAAAAATTGGGAATAACAAACCCTAATAAGCCAATTCAAACCATAAAAGAAAACCATACAATTAGGCTTACCTGTCTGATATGATGACAATGCCGATGATTAGAGTAGTTGGAGCTTAATTCACTTGCCGATGATTAGAGTAGTTGGAGCCGATGACAGTGTCGATGATTAGAGTTCTAGGGTTAGGGTATCGATTTGTTGGTAGACGATGATGTATATATGGAGGAGAAGAGATATCGATTGGAGAAGGGGCGATGATGATTGGAGAAGAAGAGATCGATTTTTGGAGAAGACGTACCTCTGATGGAGAAGACGTGTTAAGAGATATCGATGTTTAAGAGAAGGATATCAATGATTATTAGGGATAAATGTTAGACAGGGTTAAAATGGTAAATCGGTAATAAGTCGATTTTCATAAGTCACTATGGATTAACTTATCAAAAACTGCTTATTACCGGTTTGGCACCGGTATAAGCAGTTTTTTTTTTTTTACCCAAACACTCCAAAACTGCTTATCTCCGGTACCAGACTGAAATAAGTTAATAAGTCAGTTTGATAAGCAATCCCAAACACCCCCTCAAACTCGATCAAAAAACGAAATCAAAGATCGAAATCATCAAAGATAAAGCAAAGTGAAATCACAACGATTGTTGAAAAATCAAAGAGAAATCATACGGGGACTCTCGTATCTCCTCTCCGTATAGACTCTCCGTTTGATTTTCAATAATACTTTTATTATATAAATTTGATTTATTAAAAATAGAAAAGCTTTAGATATGCTTTTAAAAATTATAAAAAAGTAACTAAAACCTTTTGTTTAATTTAAAAAAAAAATAAAAATATTTTATTCTTTAACGACAATGTAGAAAGTGTTTCTAAAGCTTTTGAGTCGATTTTTAGAGACGTTTTATATAAGAAGCGTCTCTAAAAGCTTTAGGACCGATATACATAGCATATTATTAGGTTTGAAATCCTTCTCTGAAAGTTGTCTTATCTTCAGGTACATTTTTCACTTTTTTCATGTATTTCCTTCCCTAAGCAACACCTTTAGATACACTTCCAAATCCTTCTCTAGAACTTCCATCACTAAAATCCATTTTTCTTATAGTGTCTTAGAGAATTTGATTTAGGCTATTTAGGAACAACTTGCTGTAGTACATAAGGCTTCTCTTTTAGGTTTGAGGACAATCACTACAAAACTGTGATGTCACTTTGATGATCAATCTTCAATATTCCATGGCAATCTTCATAAAGCATTCAAGAACATGAGAAGGATAGTTGAGAGAGAAAGTCAAACATTCAATCTTGGTCAAATTCTATATTATTACGTAAACTGATATTACAATAAGCTCTTTTTAAAATTACACTAAACAAAATTTATATATAGGGTCAAACTTGAACCCTTGAAAGTCAAAGTCAAACTTACTATAAAAGGTCAAACATGATGTCTATTTTATTTATAGACAATTTTATCTTTGAAGACGAATACAATTTAACACTGATTTTCAGTCCTAACATTCTCCCCCTTTGTATTCCGTTTTGAAAGAATTTGCGCGCTTTGAAACTCGTTTGAACTTTGTCACTTTAAGCACTTTATGATTTCTTCAGAAACTTCAAAACAATCTTCACTTGAAATCTTCACACGATCGTTTGTTGAGAAAAATCTTCTAACATTCTCCCCTCGAATGTAGAACAACGATGATCTTCTCTTTTGACAAAGTAGAACAAAAACAACAACGATCTTCAAAATTGATCTTTAAGATATGAACTTCAAAGAATCTTCAGACAAACAAATTCGAACATTCTCCCAAAAACAAATTTTTTCAGACAAAAACTCACAAACTTTCTTCTTCAAAATTAAACAATCTCTTCGATAAGAAATCTTTATCAGTAAACTTTTGAAACGATGATCTTCACATTCAAAAACTCTCAGACATTGTAGCACAAGAATAATCTTTTGTAATAATCTCCAGTCACACTTCCTTGAGTCTTTTGTCGATCTTTGGTGTTACTCCCTTTTGATCTTTACAACATATTCCCCGTATATCATTCGGAATTGGTCATTTCATTCATTATTACATACTCTCCCTTATGATGAAATGAGAATCATTACATCATACACAAGAATGAATGAAATCTTCCGCGAATGCCGTCAATTCAAGAAATTGTAAGGAGATCTTTTCAAATCCACTTGTATAATCTTTTCAGATTAAGGGAATGGGAAGATAACAACCAATTTCAACGTATGAAATTRTTTTCAATCTTATAAAAAAATTGGCTTGTGAGTATAACAGATATACTCAGTACAACAGATGTACTGTATATATGAAACTTTTTAAGGTTCATTTCACCAGGTCTTCCATTCAATCATCGATAGCTTAATAATAGCATATCTATGAATGTTTTGGCAAAATAACATATATAATGTAAAATCTGTGTAGTGTAGAAAGATAAAGCAACATATGCTTCTGTTTAGGCTCAAAAAGATAATTCGTGTGGACTACACAAATTTATCAGACTCAATTTGTGATCAAAAAGACTTGAAGGAGGGGACATATATCCTTCTGTTTCAATATCAACTTTCTCCGAATGAGAAACTGATAGATTGTGAGCTGCGTGCCCCAAGTGTTATTGAAACACTTATCTGTTAAGAGATAAATGAGTAGCTGGTGGGGTTGTGACAAGAATTGGCCTGGGCTTTGCCTTTTTCAATATTAGTCTCAAAAGAATTAAGAACTAATAGATTATGTGGTATGCCCGGTAATTTGAAGTTCGGAACATGATTCTTATGTTCTTGTTGTCGTATCACTCTCATCAATTCTTTTGTCTCACAACAACTACCCCTCTCTTTTTCATTTTAATCTCAACACACATACCCATTTTGAGTTTAAGCTCATTCAGATATGGTTGTCCTCTTGAGTAGGTTTGTCGGTTCTGACATTCCATAGAGATATTTCTGATAAGCACTCAGTCCCTCCTAAATTTAGCATTATGCTCAGTTGATCACAATGATTGATCAAAATGTTATTGCAAATAAAGGACAATGATGATATAAAAATAGATGAAGATATTTAGCTTTTAAGCACAATCAATGAAGGAGTGATACGACAACAATCATATTATTCAGTATGCGAGAGAAATGAATGAAGATCTGTAAGAACAAGTTCACATATTCTGATATTCAAAAAAATTATCAAATGTATATCAATCAAAGTAAAAAATATATCATAAAACAACATTTGATTACAAACGAGTGTATTATCACCGAACATAATATTATTATAAGAGACGTGATAATAACAGTTTGAAGAATAGCTGAAACAGGTATTGGAGTTATGTTCGATGAGAAATTACGCAAGTAAAATATCAGGAAATACCTGTTCAGAAAATGTACTCGTTTCCAAAAAAAAAATAGTCACTTTCAGAAAACATTTATTCAAAAATTTCTAGAGACTCCTCCTAGAAATTAGATTTAAGTAATGTTTCAGTTCAGCTCAAAAAATTAAAAAAAATGTTATAACCAGGTTTGAGACAACCTAGGTTGAGGTAATTTATACGTGTTTATTATATGGCTTACGAGAAATATGCATGTCTAAGTAGAAATGCATGAACTATATATGTGAATATGATATTGTACATGCATATATGGGAAAAGATGGCATGATATGTATGTAATTTATACATATATGCATGTGGTGTAAAGCATACATGAGGTGGTGCATATTTGTGATAAGTTATTCGGGTGGAAACATTATTATATTACTTAAAAACTTATATCTTCATGGTTAAGAAATCATGAATTTTATAATGCAAAACCCACCACCCAAGATTATTTCTRTTGGTTAAAGCTTTCACCGCCTATGAGTTTTATAATTAAAATAATCTTCACCGCCATGGTGGGAGTATTTAAAGAAATAAAAAGATAATATTCTATCTTATCATTTCATTTGAAGAAAAATCTGTTGAAAGAGAAAAAGAGTGTTGTGGCGGTGAGAAGTGTTCTTGAACAAATCTTTTGTTCAAAGCTGTTTGAAGAACTTGTGATTTGCTGTGTGTTTTAAAACTACAGAATCTGTGATTTGTTAATGTGAGTTTTTAAACTATTGTTGATTATACACTGTGAGTTTTTTATGACTATAACCTTTATATATTTGGTTATATAAACTGCTGGGTTTTGATATTGGTTTCAAAGAAAAGATGGTAAAACTATTTTGATAGTCTAAAGGTGTTATTGTTATATATTCGAGTATTAAAAAATGTGTTGGGAAGAATAAAGAAGGGATTGCTTCTTTAAAACAGTTTTGGAAATGATATCCTGTTTTGAGGATTTAAAAAGGGATATGATGTTTTGGAAATCATGGAAAGAATAGATTGTTCTTGAGTTTGAAAGGTTTTGATGTTAAAATTGTTGGTTGAAAACTATAGAGAATATTCTTTTGAGACGATTGTGATTTTGATCTGTCTTCATTTGGAATTAATCTATAGATGTTATGAATAAAACTATGAATGAGAATTCAATAAGATGGTTGTGACTGCGGTCCTTCATCCGAACTAATTCATAGATTTTGAAGAAGAAATAAGGGTGACATATCAAGAAGAGGTGTCTTTTGAAATAAGGGTGGCATAACAAGGAGATGTGTCTTTTGGAATAAGGGTGGCATATTAAGGAGAGGTGTCTTTTGGATATAAKGGTGGCAATTGTGTGTGAATATTATAGCTCTTACTATTATGTGTTTTAAGACTACAATAGATTTGAGTCCTTACTTCTTTGTGATTTGAGAACTTAAAGATATTGTTCTTATTAGAAATAATAGTATTGATGTTATTTAGAAAGGGAAAACTTGGCCTATGGCCATTGATATCGGTTAAAAGTGTTTTGGAACAGAATGGGCATTTTTATGAGGAATCAGAGGGGCTCTGGTTGTTCCTTGTAAGGAACCAGAGGGGCTCTGGTTGGTCCTCATTATTGGACCAGAGGATTCTGGTTATTGATTTGGAGAATGAGCAAGTTTTTACTAAATGTACTAATTGGATCAGAGGCTCTGTATCCATTGATAAGAGCTTCTATGTCAAAATCAGATTTTTAGAAGTTTTTAAGGAAAATGATTTTATACTTAGAATCTTTTTATGAAAAACAGACCAGAGAGACTCTGGTTGGCTTACACGTTGAACCAAAGGGGCTCTGGTTGATCATGTCTTTTGGAACCAGAAGCTCTGGTTAGTACAACCAGAAGCTCTGGTTAGTACAACCAGAGGCTCTGGTCAAACATAAACTCTTTATAATTACTCTTGTTAGCTCTAATATTTACTTAATGTAAAAGTATGAAAAAGTTTTCTGCAAGTGTTGACAGAAGGGTATCTTCCACAGAAGACAACAGAGGACCTGTAACAGAAGTGTAAAACCCAAAATTTCGGGGAATAGATAATGTATATATTTTTTTTCTATTTTACTTATTTATATATATATGTAGGTATATATATATATATATTGGTTAAATAAAATATTAGAAATTCAAGATAAGTCAAATTCTTTCATTATTATTGACCAACGACTGAAGACTCTACCAAGAGGGGGAGCCTGCTATCAGCAATCGGGAGAGGCAGAAGAGGGCAGGCGGTGGTTGGCCCATAAAGGGAAACTAAGACCTGCATGGTTGCAGGCCGTGGAGAAGACAGTCTCGCAGCCTAAAAATCGGGATTTGGCCGATTTGGTCAACTAATAGGCCAAACCGCTTGAGTATAAATCAGGGGTACTGGTCTAGAGTAGTTATCTTTTTTTAAAGAAGAAGGAATCGTCGAGCTTGAGAGAGGGAGGAGCCGGAGTTCATACCAACAAGAAACCCCCCTGCTTCCCGTTGTTTACAGGTAAATACTCGACCAAATTTATGATTTAAACAATGTTTAGCCGTGGCTTTGGCCCTGTATAGAATCCTAGAAGGCTCACGTCCAAACCTTGTGTTTTGGGATTCGATTTCAAGGATTAAGATTTTATTTGTTAAACACGTTGTATCGCATCTTGCTTAGAAACCACCTTAGAGAATGTTACACAGAAGCTCTGCATAAGAGCTCTGTATCAAGTTATGAGACCACAGAAGGGCTCTGGTCCTGCGTTGAAATATTTTCTAAGTGTGGCTAAGAACCAGAGGCTCTGGTCATGAAGACCAGAAGCTCTGGAAGAGAGACCAGAGGGGATCTGGTCCTGCGTTGAAATATTTTCTAAGTATGGCTAAGAACCAAAGGCTCTGGTCATGAAAACCAGAGGCTCTGGTCATGAAGACCAGAAGCTCTGGAAGAGAGACCAGAGGGGCTCTGGTCCTGAACACAAATATTTTCTAAGTGCGATTTAGAACCAGAGGATCGATGGACAGGTTACTAAGTGTGATTTAGAACCAGAGGATCGATGGACGGGTTACTAAATATTTTCTAACTGTGGTATACAACCAGAGGGGCTGTGGTCCTGAAGGACTTAAGAGCCCAGAGGCTCTGTCAATACCACCAGAGGCTCTGGTCATTCACAGAGGCTCTGGCCTTCTTCCAGACTTAGTCATTTTAAGATATATAGCTAGACAATACACCTTATGTTGGAACTCACGTTTCTATAATTTTGATTGATGTAAGGAGCATTTAAGCATAGTTGACCAAGGTTGACCCTAGCCAACGTAGTTGACCATAAGTTGACTTTTATGTAGCCTTTGGGAGAAATTAATCATTTATATGCTATATGCTATTATAAATTGTAGGTTACCAGTCGGCAGCGTTAGATAAGCAATCTACATTATCAGGTGAGTCTTCATGAGACTTACAATGGGATGCATACCTATGTATAAATTTATTTTCAAGCATTATACGATGGTGGTACAAATGCATGATGTTTCAGTTTACGTACATGACAAGTTTTACATGTATGACGTTTTATGATCAATTGCATGCTATGTGTTTAATCATGTTTCGAATAACTCTAGCATGTTTTTCTAAAGTTTGATGATTTAAGGGTGGGCATTTGACCAGTAAGTCACGACCAGTATAAAACACTACCCGGACAAGTGGGTGATAAGTTAAGATTGTGATACCCAGGGCGTGTTGGTGACTAATAAGTCACGACCAGAATAAAACACTACCCGGATAAGTGGGTGATCAATCGAGAATGAAGTATCAACCTAGGGCGTGTTTGTGACTAAATGACCCATTTCAGACAGATAATTTAGGAGATCTCATTTCTTTCAGTATTGCATGTTTTCAAAAATTGCATGCTACTTGGTACAAGGTTTACAAGTTGAAATGCATGACATACAATGTTTTTATACACGAAAACCATGAACTCACTGAGCTTTATAAGCTGACTATAGTATGCATCTCAGGCCCAGGTAGTTCGAGGACGGATAAAGGCAAAGGACATGCTTAGAGTGTTGCTTATTATCATCTCATTTTAGTCTTTTGTCTAAGATGCGCTGTAAAGATCTTTTGTAACTTAACCCCAAGAGAAGGTGGGTTAGAACTTAATTTAGATTTTGATGATTCAAAGACTTCCGCTGTAATAGTTTAAATGGTTTTAAATTAGCCATTACTTTGGTGTATTTATTAAGGAAATGTCTCAGATTACGTGACATCTCTCTTGATGAAAATGAGGATGTTACAAGTTGGTATCAAAGCCTTAGTTTAAGGTAATTAGGCTAAAACTTGCTTAGCTTAAGCTTAAACTGAGAAGATTATTAGAGCTTTAGTTTAAGGTAAATAGGTTGAGATTTGCTTAGCCTAAGCTTAAACTGAAATGATTTCTAGAAGCACATGTTCATTGTGTATTGGTGCGCTTAGCATGCGATTAAGTTTAATCCTACGTCACTACTGGACTTAGTGTTCCTTTTTAATTGTAGGAGACATGGTTCGCACTATTCACACCAGGGCTATCAGACGCGGACGCGGACGCGGACGCGGATACGGAACCCGTAGGACGCCTTACGGGCTAGGACCGAATAAAGGGTCGATTGGCAGACACCGCCCCAGCACCGGGCAGGTTCCCAGTATCCAGTCCGGAAGCGATAGTCCGGCCCACACTGGTGAAGTGTCATCACGCGAGCCCATCAGGCAAGGGACCACGCCCGAACCTTCGGTGGACTACACGCCCCGCACCCCGACACGTGAGGACATGATGGAGACTATAGAGACCCTGGAGGGCGAGAACTCAAGGCTAAGGGAGAGGGTGACCCGAACGTTAGATGACAATACTAGACTGAATGAATGGCTGAACAATCTTCAGCGGGCACATATCGAACAAGGAGGAACCCTAATCGAGCTGATTGAAGAGAATGC
>NW_020201729.1:48694-50824 GCF_001531365.2 Cynara cardunculus var. scolymus
CATTTACCTGTATTTAGAACCGTGAAGCATCCCATCTTTTGTAAGTAAATGGGATTTTGTAATCTCTCTCTCCCCAGAATTGTATTAGAACGAAAAAAATATATATATATATATATATATCTTTTGGAACATTATGCAATTGCGACATGAATTCCTTATCACGTATTTCGCTGATATATATAATGATTTTACTATATATGTATATGTATACGTATAATGTATATACATAAATGTAATATGTTAAGTCGACACTTGAACCTTGTTGAAACAATAATACTCTATTGTGTCAGTATGGTTTCTCGCGGATCAACAAGGAATGCCCGCAATGGGGGAGGTATCAATGGCGTAGCCCAACCGACAGTTCAGGGACGGACACCAGCCCAAAGTCGAGGTCGCGAAAGTGTCTGAACCGCTAGTTCGAGTACGACCCCATCCGCGCCAGCTGGTTTGGCTATCGGTAGGAGCCAAGGGGGACAAGGAGGAGAAATTCCTCTCACAAAGGAAGTGATGGCTGAGCAAATGGCACAAGTCCTCCGGGATATGTTGCCAACTATGCTTAAATAAATGCTGGGTGACAAACTTAAGGATAATGAAGGTGGGGAGGAAGGAAGCGTTCGACACGAGAACACTCAAGTCCCTGAAAGGGAGGAAGTGTCCAATAAAGAGAAGGTGGAGTCGCTCATCATTGAGAAAACCGAGTTGACTGCAAAGGAGAGGGGATGCAGTTTTAAAACATTCAAAGGCACCGGGCCAAAGGAATTTAAAGGAATTGAAGGCCCAGTTGGCCTGATGAACTGGGTAGCCAAAATGCAGAGCTGCTTCAAAATTTGTAGATGCGCGGAAGATCAAAAGGTCACTTATGCTGCTACAACCTTTGTGGACTATGCGTTGYATTGGTGGGAGTCTGAATGTGCAATCAGAGGAGATGAGGATATTGCTGCCATGACTTGGGAGCAAATGAAAAAGACGATGATGGATAAGTACTGCTCGCAAACGGASGTGAACAAGCTAGAATCTGAATTTATGAAATTGAAGCAAGGATCGTTGTCGGTTCAAGAATATGTTAACGAATTTCTTGAAAAAGCGAGGTTCGCCAGTTACTAGGTGGCTACCGAAGAGAGAAAGATAGGTCATTTCAAGGACGGCCTAAGGATCGAAATCAAACGTTATGTGGACATGACCAAGCCGACCATGTTTGTTCAAGCAGTAGAAATGGCGAAAGTAGCAGAAGAGAACAACGCTAGGGAGAACCATGATAGAAGGGATGCAAAGAGAAGATGGGAAGGATCGAACAAGTTCGACAAGAAGCCAAAATGGACTCCGACTTTGGCAAAAACACGAAGCGAGGGATTCTTTATTCCTCAATGTAACAAATGCAACAAGAGGCATAAGGGAGAGTGTAGAGCAGGAGCCTGACGTGCTATAGATGTGACAAACCGGGGCACACCGCACGAGAGTGCCCGGAAGGAAGGACTTGTTACGAATGTGGGGCTACGGGACATTTGTGTCCTGACTGTCCAAAACGTCGCAATGGTGCGACACCCCACGGGAAGACAGTGAACAACGGATTCGGGAAGAGAGCAAAAAATAGAAAGGAACTGCCTAAGGGACACGGCCGAGCTTACAACATGACTTTGGAAGAGGCAAAGGAAACACCCGACGTCGTATCTGGTATGTTCCCTATCAACAATGTGTATGCACATGTGTTATTTGATTCAGGTGCAAATGGTAGTTTTGTGTCTACCATTTTCTGCCACTATCTGAATAGTAGTGCCCGTAAGCTAGACAAAACCTACACTGTAGAAACAGCCGATGGTAGTCAGCGTAAGGTAGAAGAAGTGTTCGATGAATGCACAATTGTTTTAGACGGAAAGGAATTCCCCGTTAGGCTTATGCCGATGTGTTTAGGAGGTTTTGACGTAGTGTGAAGTCCAAATCACTGATCAATCTTCATATCTTCATAACAATCATGGCAGATTTGGATTTATCATGTAAGAACACAATATGAGAGTTGAGAGGAAAAGTCAAACTTGTAAGCTCTGGTCAAACCTCTATTATGTATGAATATTACAATAATGCTCTACTACTTACTAATTACAAAGATTAGCACTATTTATATGGTCAACATAT
>NW_020201730.1:0-2883 GCF_001531365.2 Cynara cardunculus var. scolymus
TCTAGAGGGATCCCCTATTGAAAAAGGCGCGCACATGCCAAGCCCAACCCAAGCTAACCTCGTAGAGGACATTCTTCAGTCCTCTGTCGAATGCACTACCCAGGAACCACATCTTACTCCAACATCCTCTCAAAAGGATGGTGGTTTTAATATAAGAGTCCAATCGCCCATGGACTCGTCACATCCCAAAGAGGTATCCGTTGCCTCTCCACACAAGAGTGACCAACCAGAATATCCTTCAGAGGCATATGTGAGAGTCACGGAGACTGAGGGTCTAGAACGCCCAAAGTCCACACTCGATCCCTCTGCCATGTTAGGCTCTGAACCTACAAGGCACGATATCGACAGAACACTGGTAGGCTCTCCTCACAGAGAAATCCAAGGATCCGGTGGAAGTCCCCGAGCAGACTACGAAAAACCAGTCGCTAAGGGCGCCTCTCACTCCGAGGCTACTAGGTCACCAGGTGTTGGTGATCTAGGTTCCCAGGATGCCTACGTGACAAAGGGGGAGTTACAAACCTTTGCCACAGTGGTATTCCAAAAGATAGATGAGTTGAAATGCTTGTTCATCTCTCGCTCTATGACAGAAGATCTTGCCCCCATCACAGAGGCTCTGAAGGAGTTGTCATCCACAATCGTAGAACTCAAGACGACTCTTGCAACCCTTCAGAGCTTTGTCCTTCAAAAATATGACCTCGCAGAAGCCTTTAGCTCTCTGTCACTCAACTCCTCTTCGATCCAGAAGCTAAAGACAGAGCTATCAGAGGTGGCCGCCCATTTTGCTGCTGATTTCGTCTATGCCGGCTACACAGACTATTCCACGTTCAACGACGAGATCAAGAACATGTTCTCCTCTGCGGTCACCTACGACATCGACACCAAGTCATCCARGGCAAATATCAACCATCTAGCCACTCGCAGAGAGCTAGATGCGATGGTTGAAGCCCTAGGTGATATTGTGCACAAACACATGGATCAACTCCTCGCAGAGGCTCGAGCCTCCAACAAGGCCATCAGAGACTGCACTTCACAGCTCGTGAAAGAGGGTGACACCCTTAGAAGCGAAACTTATCGAAGCGTCTCAAAGTTGAAGTGGTCGACAGAGATTGATATAAGCCACGCCTCTGTGCTTGCTGAAGAGGTGATTAAGAAAATGAAGAAGGCGGCTACCAAAATCCTGAAGAGATTGGAGAAGGCTCCCCTTGAAACCTACAAGGCAGAAGCCACCAAAAACCATGACGATCAAGGAGGTGATGACCATGATCGTCATGAGGGGAGAAGAAGGCAGAGAAGAAAGCTGAAGAGCCCAAGAAACAGACTTCTGCCAAACCACTCAAGATAGTGGACTCTACAGCAACCCTGTTCTCAAAAGAAAAAGCAACAGAGCCTAAGGGGAAAGGCAAGGGCAAGGCTATAGAGGAATCGCCACAGAAGGGGTCGTCAAGCTCAGAGTCGCTAGTGCAGATAAACGAAGAAGAGTACGATGACCCAGAGCTCGTTCAAGCGTTAAAGGCGTCTATGGCAAAGGCTCAAGCAAGAAAGGGTAGAGCCCGCATCCCCCCCAGAGCTGGAGAAGGCTCATCCTCCATGAAGGCAAAGGAGGAAACGTCAATGGGTACGTTCGACGCTCTGCAAGGAACCGTCAAACCTATCCTTGCAGAGGGGTCCACCCAAAGGCCAATACTTGAAGAAGAAGAAGAAGGCAAAGTGCCAGAATCCGCCACAGTAGGAAGGGTCTCTGAGATCGTTGAATCAATGAGCAGGATTCCCTTGCAACAAGTGCGCACAGAGCCTGTTACTACTGAGGATGAGATTTTGCTGTGGAGATACTCTGGAGTGGACACAGAGCCCCCCCATGATCCAGAGCTCACAGGTATACCTTCTACCATCGCCAAGTTTCAATTCTCTAAACTTACAAGGCTACGCGAGCAAGTCTTCTCAGAGCACGTGATTACATCACTTGAAACAATTTCTCCAAGGACCTTGCTGAAGAAGATGGTGCTCTACGCTCAATACGTTGTGAGGAAGGATGATGGAAACCTATACACGTTCACAGATGCTAACCTCCACAACCTCTGTGTATTTGATCTTATCTACCTACACAAAATTCTCAACAAATACATGGAGAGGAGGTCAAGCTATTCTATATCGCTCAGAAGGCTTGTCGAAGTTATGCGCGCTCAAGTGAAATACTACAGCCAGAAGGACTTCAATATCGCGATGAGGTTAGTCCAAAAAGATCTAAAGATCTCCCCTCCGAATACAGACCAGGTTGGATACTTAGGTATCATCCAAACTCCTTTATCCACAACCCCGTTTTTTGGGTTTGTGTTCTTGGACAAGGATGACATCCTGAGGTTCTTTAATCCAACAGAATCGAACAAGTACTTCACAGAGACCCTTGAATGGGTATTCAACAGAGCAGCGGCAGAGGTGCAAAGAGGGCATCTAAGGATGGGTGAAGTGTCTGGCATTCTGGAAGCAATCAAAGTACAAATCAACTTCAGAGAATGGATTTTCAATGTCTACAGAACCATCAAGGCTGACATGTTATATGTCGTAGACGACTTTCCAGAATCTGTTGTGTGATAAACCTCTATAATAGTATTGGCCTATGCAACTCAATTTTGTAATTTTTTCATCATGTAATTCTTTTCAGAGGATGAATTTTTTAATCTCCTCTTGTAATTCTTTTTATTAGTCATTTCCTGCATTCAATTTTCAATTTTTACTTTTTCATACTTAGGGGGAGATTGTTAGCTCTCATATTCATTAATGTAAAAGTATGAAAAAGATTTATGCAAGTGTTGACAGAAGGGTTCATTCCACAGAAGACCACAGAGGACCAACAACAGAAGATGCTCAATCGTACAAGTCAAGAGT
>NW_020201730.1:3153-17025 GCF_001531365.2 Cynara cardunculus var. scolymus
CGTTAGGAACTAGTATAAATAGCAGCTAGGTCTTTGTAATTCAGTGTGCTTCCGAATTGTAATCGTCTTATTTTCAATCAATTGAAAAACCTTTGAAGCTATTCTCTTGTTCTTCATATTCATCAACTGTGTTCTTGATTAATTACTTTGTTTGTTCTTATATTGTTTCCGCTGCACTGTTATTATTCTTAAAGATCATCCAGAGTATTTGGTTAATATCAAAACTGATTTTACAGGTCCTAACAAATTCGATCCAAAATCCAATCCATAGAGTTCTGATCTGCTCTAATACCAATTGTGATCCCAGATTCAAGTCTTTATCAATCAATTCAAACAATTAATCAAGAACACATAAGATGATTTCAATCTGTCGGCATGTATATTGATGTCAAATGTGTACAATATGTTCTTGATCAATGTGACTCTCTTAATTTGTATCTCTCTCAATTATGCGTATGAAAATGTCAATTGTTTTGTTAACCAACAATTAACAGCAACCTACTATTTATAGCAACCTATTACAAGAAACAAAACTACCATTACAAATAACAAAGCAACTATTACAAAGCAATTAAAACAGTTTGAGCACGGGACATGAATACAACATTTTCACCCAACAAGCAAACATTGCTCTGATACCACTTGTTGGTACCAGCCGAATTTACAAGAGTTTATAGGTAACGGTTTGTAGAATGGGGGGGTGAATTCAAACACAGTAACTTTCACATTTAAAAAGTATATATTGATAAAGAAGATCAATACAAATCTTATAAACTGTTTGCGAAAGAGATAAGATACAGAACCTATCTAAACAATCTAAGATACACATAAAATTAGAGATAGCAATAAGAAAATATTTGCTATAAGAAATAAGGTAAGAACAAATGTTTTCTTCACTTGTTATAGGTGGGTCTTTCTCTTAGAGAGTAGAGAGAGAAGTAACTTCTTGGGTAAGTATAGAGTGAGAAAGATGATAACTGAGAAAAGAACTACTCAGCTATTTATACCTATTGCATTAAATGCAATTTAGAAGGTATAGGACACGTGGCAAGCTTTTAGAGGAAAACTTGTCCTTTATTACAGTATACAGTCCTTATGGCTGTATATGAATAGTTCTCTTTCATAAAGTAGGTAAGGACATTTAGAGTCTAAAGAGTGGCTCCGTACTCTACTATACTTTGAAAGGTATCGGTTTGTCCTTTCTGTGCACAAGGACAAGACAAAAACTAATCTTGCGCGACAAGATTCATTTGATTTCTGAACATTGGAATAATGCTGAAGGTCTCATTAGTGTTCACTGAATCTTACGTAGACTTCACACTTGTATAGACGAGCTTGTTATCACTGAAAACCGCTTCAGATCACGAACTTCTTGTTCTCTAATCTTTAGCTTCTGTCTTTGACATCGCTAAAGGATATATGGTGTGAGTTTGTCTTCTTGAAGTATATCGGTCTCTGAATGAGCTACAATACATGTTCGGCGATCATTGAACAAACTCATTCATGATCGCTGAAACTAAATACAGAGATAATATACTTCGATAGATAAAAAGAATCATCATCAAATCACTAAGAGAGATGATCAATAGTCCCAGCCAGATCTACAAGAGTTTATAGGTAGCAGTTTGTAGAAGGAGGGGATGTACACAAACACAACTTTCACTTTTAAAAATTATATATTGATAAAGAAGATCAATATAAATTTTACAAATTGTTTGCGGAAGAGATGGGATACCGAACTTATCTAAACAATCTAAGGTATGCACAAAATTACCGAAAGCAATAAGAAAAAGACTTGCTACAAGAAATAAGATAAGAAATAATGTGCTCTTCACTTATTAAAGTGGATTTTTCTCTTAGACAGAGAGTAGAGAAAGAAATATCTTCTTAGGTAATATTAGAGATGGAGAGTGATAACTGAGAAGAGAACTACTGAGCTATTTATACCCACTGCATTAAATGCAATTTAGAAGGTACAAAGCACGTGACAAGCTTTAGAGGAAAGTTTATCCTTTGTTGCAGTATATAGTCCTTTTGGCTGTATATGAACAGTCCTCTTTCATAAAGTAGGTAAGCACGTTCGGAGACTGACTCTGTAATGTACTTTACTTAGAAAGATATGGATTTGTCCTTTGTGTGTAGAAGGACAAAATAAAAACTATTTTACTCGACAAGATTTATTTGATCGCTGAACACTGGAATGACGCCGAAGGTCTTAGCAGTGTTCACTGAATCTTGTGCAGATTTCACACTTGTGTAGAGCTTGTTATCACTGAAAACCACTTCAGATCATGAACTTGTTGGTCTCTAAACTTCAGCTTCTGTCTTCGACATCGCTGAAGGATCTGTGATGTAAGTTTTGTCTTCTTGAAGGATACCGGTCTCTGAACGAATTACAATAAATGTTCAGCGATCACTGAACAGATTTAGTGATGATTGCTGAAACTGAATACAGGGATAATATACTCCGCAAGATAAAAATGATCATCATCAAATCACTGAGGGAGATGATCAACATCTAAGGTTTAATAAATTACATAAATTAATTATAATATAGAAAACAAAAAATAAAAATAAAATTTTAAGGGAGGTAAAATAAAAGGTTTAAATGGAATAAAATGCAATAAATAAAAGGGAAATTGACTCAAATAGCCATTCTAGTTATTTAAATTGTTCTTTTTGTCATTCCTATGTCGAATTTACTCAAATATCATTACGTTCGCAATATTCATATTCGTGATATTGCGAACCTGGTTAAAAAACAAAAAAAATATTCAAATTCCTACAGGTTAGCAAGTGACACCGTCACTTTGCGGACCGGGCTGTCGTAATTGCGGACCTGGTTGTCACAATTGCGTACATGAGTTGAATATGATAATTTGTCGTTGTCCTTTAGCCAGGGTCGTAACATTGTGAATATGAATGTTACATAGTAACATTTGAGTTCAACCAAGGAAAAAGAATTATAAAAGACCAATTTAAATGGATGAAATGGTGGATTTTTAAATTCTCAATTAAAATGGGTTTGAAATGAGTGCATGTATCAGATACTGGATAGGCTTGAAAAATATGGGTTTTACGAGTTCAACTAGCAAATAAAAGGTTTATTTTTGTTTATTTTTTCTTAATGTAGGTCAAAACAATAAAATAATTAGTAAAGAAGGGGTAAATTATTGTTTATTAAGAACGGCGTATTTTAAAAAACTAAAAGGGTAGTTGTGCAATACAGCGGAACACATCATGATTTTAATGTTTCGTTTTATATTTTAGGTTTATCGATGTTATAATACGACTTTATATGGTTTTGAGAAAAAAAAAACTATTTTTACATGAAATATAAATTTGAAGATATTATAAAATTCTGAAAAAAAAATTAATCGACATTATTATCAAATTAATTATTTAATAGCTCTTGTTTTTGGTGTAATTTCTTTAATTCAATTTTTTATTATAAATTAATTGAAGTTTAATAATGAACTAATTTATTTTTGGTTTAAAAAATAATTTTTTAAGATGATAATCAAGTATTCTATTAGAATCCAATGATTATCTTAAGAGAAAATTGCACCAAAATGGAACCAACTTTCATCTGATTCTTATTTTGGGGAACCAACTTTCAAAATCGTCATTTTGGAGAACCATTTTGCACCTGATTCTTATTTTGAGGAACTAACTTGCAAAATAATTATAGAAGAATAACTAAAATTTGTTTTTTTTTCAAAAATTAAGGCAATAATATCTATTTTTCATTTCAAATCTTTTTTTTTAAATTCAGATATCAAATTGAAAATTTTTTCAAAAAAAATCCAAATTACCACAATAAAATTATTTTTTACTAATGAAAAAAAAATCAATTTAATAGAAAAAAATTAATTGATGCAATAAAAATAAATATTAAATATTACAGTCAAGATTTTTATATCTTACCAATCCGTATAAATATTAAAGTTTAAATCAAATTAAACAAATCAAACCAAAAGTTTGATAGAGACCCTTAAATACCTGTTATATGTTCAACAGATCAACCACACCCTCAAATAAACAAAAAGTTTGATAGAGACCTCTAAATGACGATTTTAAAAGTTGGTTCCCCAAAATAGGAATCATGTGAAAATTGTTTCCATTTTGGTGCAATTTTCCCTTATCTTAATTATATTTTAAATATTTTATATTTAAGATGATGTTTATTATATATTTGATTATATTTATCTGTAGTTAGTTACAAAAATTCAAACATAGAGCTTTAATATGATGTACTCATGCACATTCTACTTGTTATCTTAAATTTTAATTAATATGCATCAATAAACAATACTTTATACATAAAAATTTATTTTTAAGAATTTTTAACAAATGTTTTAAATACAGTATAGATATAACTTGGTTTATTGAAAAATCTTTGTTTGTAGACATACGTTATTTTGTAAGATCGACTTCAATGTATTTTTATTATTTTTTAACTATACCTTTGTAAATTATTTATATATTTTTTATTTAATATTTAATATTGTATCTAACTTATCAATTAATATTTACTAAATATGATTATTTTATTTGTTAACAAACTAAATTATTAGTTAACTGGTATTTTTTAATCCAACAATTAGCTTATTAGTTAGTTTACCAAATATAGCCTAAGATAAAATTATAAAATTCAAACTTCTAGATTTCAAAAACACCGGTTTTCAATCATTCGACATTTAAAAAACAACCGTCAATATGATTTATGAAAATCCTGATTTTAATATGTCAATTTTTGAAATTATTTTAGACACTTGGGTTTATTTATTTTTACTGATTTCATCAATGATCGTAACAATGTTGTGTTGAGTTATCTTGACATAAAGGTAAGTGTCATTGTAATAAAAACATTAAGGGTAATATGGTCATTTTGATGGTATTAAGGATAGAAAAGTTAATGAAATTAATCATTTTGATCGATTGGTTTCATCTGTTAATTAATTTTTTACAAGATTTACCAAAATTGCTCTAGGTCTGCAATTAAATTTTTCTTTTTGCTAACTTGGTTGAGAAATGTAGTTTTTTTTGCTAAGAAGGGTAAAAAGTGTAAAAGAATAGGTCTGAAATTCTTTTTAGGTACGAAAGACTATTCTGATAAACCTTTTAATTAGTTAGTTAATATAACAATAGTACATCTCATGTTAATATAACAATAGTACATCTCTGTTTGTGAAAGGTTTCAGAGACGATTCTTCTTCTTCTTCTTTTTTAAAGTCTTAAAAGATACAAAAGCCATGCATTGTACAAGATTTAAGCATCAACGTACACGTGATTACAGCATGTGGTGTTTGTATCGAGTAAATATGGAAAATGGAGAAATGGTGAATATGACCAGACCTATAGAAATGGTATTGTGACCTATCATAGCAGCTGCACCAGCTGCTGCTATTTTTGCTTTTTCCTAATTCGGCGCCGGTTTTTTTTTACTTATTTATAAAACTTGATTTTATTGCAGCAAATTAATTCAATCAGATATATAGCAAATATTATGAAAAAGATAAGCAAATAAGTTTAAAAAACTAAATGCTATGAAAAGATAAAAAAATTAGTTTAAAGGAAAATTTAAATTTAAATTTGAATTTGTAGGAACCCAGATTCCTCTTAAGTTTAAATAAACATAATAAAATCAGAGTGAATGGAGACACGAACTATGTAGTTGATGATGATTAACAAAATTATTCAAAAAAACAATCAGAAGGAAAAACTATCTTGAACAAGTCGGATGCTTTATTTATGTTTCGAGTAAAACACTAAACTCTCAATATAATAGTATTCTCACAAAAATTCTCTATAATGAAGCGTAGTCTAATTTGACAATCTAACAAGTAATTTTAACCTAAGGAGGATGTTTCCTTTTATACGTCCAGGCTAAACAAAATCTCCTAAATTTTAGGCTTCAAATTCTAACTTCTTGTTCAGCGTCCTCAGCCTTCACATTCCTTGGAAAGTGGAACGACTTGAGTATACGTGGCAGATTCTGCTAGGAGTCTTCGAGATAAGTATGAACAACTTGTGCACAAACCATAGGAGTAGGAGAGTCAGAGGCTTTGCATGTATTGTGCAGAGGCTCTGTGCCTTGAATGTAGCTCTGCATCAAGTACTTAAGCTTTTCAATGCTTAAGCCTTGATCTTCCTCTGGGTTGAGCACAGGCTCTGTATATGAGAAACTTAGCTCCTTGAATAAGAGCTATTTCTCTTAGTATCTTCTGCATAAGAGCTCTTGGTCCAAACTTGTTTCAATCGACTATGTCCTAAAAGACTAGAGTAAGAGACTTCTTACTTACACTTTTACAAGTAGGGTTCTAACAATCTCCCCTTAAGTGTAAATAAGAGGACACTTACTTGAATGGAAAGAAGAATTTGATCGAAGCCAGAGGTCAAAGAGAACCTCTGTTTTTACGTTGACTATCTAATTTGTTTACAATACTTGGAAAGGAAATTACATGTTCGAAAAACAAAAAAAGATAGATGGTACTTACAAGAAAGAGACCTAGAGATGTTGAAGTTTCATGAACCTCCTTAGAAGTTCGCGGAATTCAAGTACACGATCTATTGAGCGCACTAGGTTGTTGGCTCTCTCTCTTGCTCATGGGGTAGAATCTCTGCTTCTTAGAATGTTGTTCTTTATGTAGCGCAGAGTGGAGTTCGAATATTTAAAGAGTTGGTCTTCACGAAAGAATATTTTCTTGCCTTGTTCATTTTGGAAGACCACCTTATGTTCTGGTTCTACCAACACAATTCAAAAAGGGATGTGCTTGATGCCTTTGAATTCTTCATTAAGTGCAGTGACACTTAGCTGATCAATCCCCATATCTAGAGCTATCTAAAAGTTGAGCTTGCTTCGAAAGTCCAAAAGTTCAGTCATTGTTTGCCTGATGGCAGAGTTTGCTGTAGCGTACTTTATTCCCTTATCTTTCTTATGATCGGTGAAGAAATACAGAGCAAGAAGATCCTAGGGGTTAAGATTTATTAGATCACAGTCTGCAAAGACAAAGATCTGCCCATGAGATCGTTCCACTGTATATTCATGGAAGATAATCTGATTGTGGGTGAAGGTTCTCTTTCTGATGTTGAGCACATGCTTGATTCCATCTACAGAATGAACAGCGGTGATGGGTTTCATATACTGACGAAGAAACCTCTGCCTGATGTTCTCCTGTATCGTTGGATGGAGGTTTATCTTCTACGTTGGTACCTAATTCCTCTGATTACACAGGTATTGAAAGATTTCTTTGCTATCAACCATGTCTTTTATAGGCTTTTCTTTAGGTATAGGTCTTATTATTATGTCCATTTGATCTTTGATCTCTTGAACCAGATCATAAGACGGTTTGGAGCTCCGAGGCCTGCTGCTACTTGCCTCTTGATGGCTTTCTCTAACTGATCCTTTTGTTCTTAGAGCATGCGTGACAACTCTGGTCTCTTGGACATGAACCTTTACTCTATATGTCTGTCGATGTGGTGGAGGTGCGACAATAATCACTCCGGTGGTAAGTGTTATCGCCATTGGAGGAGCTTTCTTTGCTTTATGTTTAGCCTCTACCACCTGTTCTTCATTCGTCCATACAGGTTGGGACATCTCCATGAAGTATTCGAAGGATGATGAAGGACTTGATGAAGAGGCATAAATTGACAAGAGTTTGATTGCATCCTCTTCATCAAGTGTTGGCTCTGCCTGCGCAACTACTTCTGGTTCAACTACCATTGGCTCCTCTCTTGGGACCGCCTCTTGCTCGTGTAGCGCCCTTGTGATTTGTTGACTGGTTGGCGCTTGGGCTTGAGGTTGTTGAGTAGAGGCAGAGGGGGCAGTAGTTTGTTTTACATATTCTTGTTTCTCCCCCTCTTGACAATTTTGAGGACCAGATTGATTTGGGTCCTCATTATCGTCAAGCCTTCTCTTATTTGATGACTCGCCACAAGTAGAAGGGAGCTTGACAGGTTTGCGCTTTGGCTTCTGCACTTCCATGGGAGCCATGACTTTTACTTTGGTGTCAATTAGCTCTATAATGTCTGCCACTGCTTGGGTGGCTTTGTTGATCTCAATGTTTGCTCTGAATTTGAAAGCGGCTAGCGAGTGTCGCATTTCTGCAGTTGCTTGTTTTGCCGTATTGTTGAAATCAGAGGTGAAATCAACCACCTTTTGAAAGAGACGATCACCAAGAGCTTGCATCTCTTTCTGGGTGATATAATTGGTAGGGACGCTCAAAGGGATGATCGCAGTTTGAGCTTCTTCAGCTGTGGAAGTGGAGACAACATCCCTTTGGATATGAGTAAGAACCCTTTGTAGGGTTTCTTTGTTTATTGCCGTCAACTCTTGGAGATGTTTGATACGAGAAGTACTCGTCAAAGACTCAACTCTCAATACTACAATGGATGATCGAACTTCATCCAAAGCAGGTGCAGAGGGGGGATGACTCTGCATGGGCCATGTTGAGTTTTAGCTCTTCCAAGGAGCAAAGCACATTGGTGGCAAAGGACTAGAACTCGTCCCTTGTGACGTATGCTCTAGGGGTAACCTCTGGCTCAACACATGGGCCAGAGTAAGTCTTTGTTCCAAGGACACCTTCTGTGAAGACTTGTTTGGCGTTGGTCGTTGAAGGATTTCCAGCAGATCCTCGCGCCTCCCGTTGTGGAGAAGGCACTACGGCCGTTCCGTAAAGAGGAACTTCCTTACCAGATTCAGAATCTGATAAGGAGCCCTCGCTGAGTGGACATAGAGACCTGTCAAGAGTCTCTAAACCTCGTGCACCTAGACCTTGCTTTGAACAAGGTGGGGATGATACTGGTGCACAGGAAATGAATTCCTCTATGGGGAAGAGTGTCGTGGCATTTGTTTCCTTTTGGCTCATATGGCCAGAGGCAGATGCAACCTCTGGCTGGTTTGCCTGGTTAGGGATCGAGGTGTGCTCCCCTGTTTCAATGATCTTTGTTGCTTGACCAATAGGATCAGGTAGTGTGGATGCACTGGGAGTTGGCCTGGGTATATAGGTGTGCCTACCCTTTGTCCTAGCCTGCTCTGGCTCTTCTAGAGCCAAGGCAGCGCCTCCCTCCTCTCTATCATCTTCTTCTGAGCTGTCTTTAGATGAGCTCTCCTCCTCACTCTCATCCTTCTCTCCCTCTGAGTCATCTGCGTCAAAACTAGATTGTTGTTTTGTTTGTTGACGCAGAGACTCCTCTTTCTTCTTCCTTTCCCCTTCCTCCTTTCTCACTCTCTTTTCCTCTGCCTTCTTTTTCTTCTCTTTTATCTCTCTACACTCCCTCTCCTCCCTCTCTTTTTAGACTTGGGCAGTGTTGGCTGTTATGGCTTCCTCTTTCTTCCTTATCTATTCCTCCTACCTCTCTCTCTCTTTCTTTCTCTCTCTCTCTCTCTCTCTCTCTCTCTCTCTTTGTCCCTCCCTCTCATCCAGCGGTTGCTCCGCTTCCTCCCCCTCTTGGGATTCACTTATGCGTGTCGGGATTCGAGGCACTGGTTCTAGTGCCTAGCGTACACGTCTGTAAGCTCTTCACACATCCCTCGTTTTGATGTAGGTAAGCAGCTTCATTGGAATTGGTCGCTCCGTTGGGTACCCGTCTTTGTGCACTGTTGGTTTGTAGGTAGATAACACATGTACCTTGTGCACAAGGTAAGCAGAGATGACAATATCTTGTTTTCTTCCAGATTAGGCCTTAGAAGAAGGCCTAGAAAGCGAGGGAATAGAAGAGTCGACATGTCCTTCCTTTTTGAGACATCAAGCGATTCTTGGCCACGGCCGCCTTGAACCTCTTGTAGATTATAAGTGAGTAGTCGAGTGGAAGGTCGAAGAAAATCCCGTAGACTATCTGAAGAACATTCATCGAGCACATGTCTAGACTCCTAATTTTTCCTGTGAGAGATCGATTGACCAATGTGAACAAGACGTTCCACATTGGTGGCAGGAACTGGCAATGGTATTGGAACGAGAATTGGATCTGCTGGTTAATCCCCAACATCTTCAAGAATGCGACTAACTCATCCCCGGTTGGGAGCGGTGCGTATTCTGCCAAACCAAGATCATGGTTGGGAGTTGAAGAACGCAGGAAAACAAAGATCGCAAAATACGTACGCTGACGTATTCCTTGCTTTTAGGGAGATAGTAATCTCCGACTATTCCCTATTGTGAGTCCGTAATGGAGCAAGACTGCTAGTACTCCTGAATGAAGTGCTCAAGAACTACGTCATCTGTGTTGGTGAGGGCTGGGTTGAGGAAATGGTGATGAAGAATGTCTACAACCGGATGGTATTTTGGATTGAAATTGTTCAAGGTGAAGTACAAGGCATGATTGTTCGGTTTCAGGGGAAAGGGTATTACGTTTTGGTTCGTCCCTCCAATCGATTTTAGATGGTGGTAGAAGTTTGAGAGTTATTGGCTTATGAGGAAGACATTTTGCAGGTTTCTTAGAAAAAAGGATTGAAGATAACTGAGTTAGGGTTCGAAGGAAATTTTTTGGGTTTTATCGATTTTTAATGAAGATCTTTTGAGAGATAAAGATTTCAATCTGCTTTAGGGTTTTGGAGCAGTTGCGATGGAGGAATTAAGATTTCTTCGAATCTGGATGAAGGTTTGTGTTCTTGAAGGTAATGTTCTTCAAGAAGCTCTTGAGTTGCAGGTCTGATGATCTTCAAGATTCTTGTGAGTAAGAATGGTATTTTTGAAAGCGTAAAGAAATTCTGAAAGAGAAAATCACTCCTTTAAATAAGGATTTTATTTTAGAGTACTCGAGTGATTGTCTTCCCCAAGCGTCAATAACTGAAGGGTTTTCTTGCTAGAGCCTGTGGGGTAAAGCCACGTGGCTTGACAAGCTGCACATCCCGCCTCCCTTATTTGAGAAATTAGGGATACATGCGGTGACCTTCTATAAAATGACTTATTTACATAATAAGAATTTTTAAATACGCTTTCTTTTTCAAAACTGTTTCTAGGTGAATTTCGCACAAATCTGTGCAAGAAATTTTAATCTTTTTCTGATTTTTGGGCATTTTTAGTGAAGTTTTTAAGTTTCTGTTCGAACTTGATGTCCATCGCTCGTTGAAGCCTTCATTTCCCGATAATAGCACCTTCATTGCTCGTTGAATCTAATCTTGAATCCTTATCGCTCAAAGTTGGAATTAAATCTTTCATCGCCCAAGTGCTTAATTTGCTTAAGTGTTCTTATCGCTCAGTATTATATTCATCATTCTAGGCTCTATTCTCATCGCTCAAGGAATTAACTTCATCGCTAAAGTAATTTGTCCTCATCACTCAAAGAGGTGAGCGATAACCAACCTCATAGCTTAAAGAGGTGAGCGATAAGTATTCTTCATATACTAAGTGTTATCTGAGAGGGACTTCATCGCTCAAAGCCTGTCCGATAACAAGCTTCATTGCTCAAAGGGTGTCCGATAAACCTCTTCATCAGACACTGTGTTGTCCGATACCATCTCTCATCGTTCAACCTTGTTCGATAACCTTTGTGAGCGATAATCTTTGTTGTCCGATAACCTTTGGTGAGTGATTTGTTGGAACAAAAGTGTTGTATTTAAGTCCCGATGCTGAAAATATTGTAAAATCCTTTATAATAGTTAAGTGTTGTAAACTTTCCTTTTATAACATAGTGATGGAAAGGGTAAATATGATGGAAAGAGCTCCAAATCTTTAAAGACAGAGTTGTCAGAGTAGACCGAGAGTGAATCGACTAAAGATTCCTCCGCTGATTCTGATACGACATCAGGGAGTTCTCAAATAAACTTGCTTTATTGATAAAGAAGTTTCAGAAAAGGTTTGGCAAGAAGAAATTTGTAAAGTATGAGAAGAGCAAAGGGAAGGAGCTTAAGCTCGAGAAGTTTGTGAAAGCCAGAGACCAGAGAGATGTGAAAGCTGAAGAAAGCATATGCTATAACTGTGGCAAGCCTGGTAACTACATCGACGATTTTCGATTCAAAAAGTTCAAAGACTCAAACTATTACCTCAAGAAGGCTAATCTAGCAAAAGCCTTGACGATGGAAAGGCCTTGGTGGTAGAAGAGGAAAGCTGGTTGATTGACTCTTCAGATGATGAAGTTGCCCATTTTACTCAAGTGCATATGTGCTTAATGTCTAGAACTGAAGCTGAAGGCTCATCATCTGAAAATGAGTATGAGGTAAATTCTTTAAATGCTGAATAAATTAAAGAAATAGAGAATACGAATGTTGAATTCAAAATTTTAAAAGATAGACTGAAAAGAGAAAGGAATTTGGTGTTAAAGTTTAGAGAAGAAAGCTACGGGTATAAATGCTTAAGTGAGGGTTTGAGAGAAGAACAAGAAATTCTAATATCCGAAAAGAATAAAATTGAAAATGAATTTCTGTTACTCAAAAAGAGGCAGAGTAAAGTTGAATGCGAGCGAGATAATATTAAACTGTTGGAAGACATTAATTATAAAAGAGGCCAATCTGAACAGACATTGAAAATTTTGACAAAGAACTCAAAGGATGTCAGGTTTTATAATCCTCAAATGGGTTTGGGTTATTATGAGAATGAAACTTTAAAAACGGCCCCTAAATCTTTGTACGATCTTGACAAATGGGGTTCAGCTAAATTTGCCATTCCTACTCTAAAGGAAATCTTTGTCAAATCTGAATCTGAATCACCTATCTTTGACAAAGATGATAGTGATAAAAATGATGAAGATATTTCTGAAAAGTCAAAATTTAAATCAGTTGGAATGAAATATGATGATCTTAACTCAAGTTATGAGACAAGAGAAATCATCTTTTCACATACTGAACTTGATTCTGTATACCTAACTAAAATTTTTAAAAATCAAACTTCATCCGTTTTTGAATCATCTAAAAACAATTTTGAAAAACTTTCCGAGTTTATTGAATCAATGACTCCTGAAACGTTCGAAAATCTTTTAAATGAGTCTGATTCTGATTCGGAAATAGAGGTGGGTTATGACTCAGATAAGACAAAAGAGATTACTAAACAAGATTGGAAAGTGCATTCCAACCCAGAGTTTGATCTTAATTTGAAAAAGATTTCTGATCTTGAAGAAGAACTTCGAGCTAAAAAAGATTTGCACTTTAAAGCTGAAAATGATTTTCTAACCAAATCAAATAAGCTTGAAAGTAAAATTTATGAGTTGACCTTGCTTATTTTTTGCAAAGATAATTTGTTTGCGAATAATCTAGAAAAAAATTTTGATTTGGAAAAGGAGCTGAGTTCATGTTTTGATGATAGAACTCAACTTATGAGTAAAATCATTAAGCTTGAGGAAAATCTCAAAACAACTTCAAGATCAGTCGTCAAAAATTCATAAGATGTTCAAATTGCCTCAAATTCAATACTATTTTTAAAAATATAAATCTTTCTGAAAGCAAGTTTGAAAAAGGAGAGCTTTCTAAAACTAAAACTAAAAATGTTTCTAAGGCTACTCCCAAAACCGTCAAATCTGTTTTGAATGTCAAATCTATTAAATCTGAATCATTACCTGCAAAGCGCTCTACTAACACAAAATCTTTTTCTATGGCAGAAATGATAGAGATAGGCAAAGACTGCAAACGGAAGTCTTCACAGAAGATTGAGAAGAATGTTTTTAATAGTTCATCTTCTGTAAAGAATGTTTCTATTAATAAAAGTAGTTGCAATTGTAAATTTGTGAAGCCAAAGTATAATCTGGATGTCGATATCAAGAATGTAAAAAAAAATTCACATCCGGATCTTTTATCTGTTGCTAAAAGTCATGTACATTGCAATTATTGTGGGTCAAACTCCCTTGCAGTTAATGCTAAATGCAAAAAGTCTTTAGAATCAAAGATTTCAAATTCTAACTCAAACATCCCACTTAAAGCAAAAGCTTTCAATGGTCCTCCTG